>NW_019211455.1:38795761-38801494 GCF_002443255.2 Varroa destructor | reverse complement strand
TGTATGTCCTCATATATACCTATATATAGGTGCCCTGAAGAATGATTTGCTTCCCTGCTATGGTTGTCTAATATCATCTGTACCAACTGTCCTGGATGATACGAGAGAAGGGCCGGCTGTCGATAAATACATCCATTGATAAATCTTAGCTCCCTCGTGTAACTGGGCTTCCGACAATTTATTATTAAAGATTTAACAAGAAAGGGGCGTGGAAAGTAAGAAAGCACAACTGTCGTAGATGCTTAGTCGGAAACACACCTCCGTGGTTCACTAGAAGTGGAGGTTCCATTTTTAGGAAGCACGAACAATGAGTAGTTTCAATTTTAATTATAGTACTACTGATTAGGAAAGCTAAAGCCACAGCTTGATCATTTTCGCTGGCATGATGATCAGAGGCTGCTTCTTGACTAATTGACGTGTCGATAATTACCATGTTGGAAGGGTATCGTTCCTCGGACCTACCCCCAAAATAATGTTGCGTTACTGGATGGGCCCTATTACATCTCCGAGTGATTTTCATTATGATAAAGTTAGCGAAATAAAGCAGGACGCACAAATGTTAATAAGATAGCTTTTGGCCGCTATTTATATTAAAAAAAAAGTCAGAACGCGAATGCAGCTCGTAAAAATCCTATAAACATTATCGAAAATGTTACCCATTAGTAAAATTTATCAGTGCTAGACGATGCACCCTGCTAGACATTGATGGCTTTTCCAACTTCCTGTATTCGATTACAGGTTTTCTTCTAAGTGACGTTTGAATAACGGCAAATTCTCGTATTCTAGTTACCCTAAAGGAACCTTAACCTGTACATAACTTTTCAAAAGTAACTATATTTCTTGTCGTCGACCCTAGCGTCTGATGCACGAATACATTACAAGTTCAGTTCCTTCGAAGATTCGGTTTCCACCCTTGCACTATAATCTGAGTACCAAGAGAAATTTAATAAAAGTACAATTCCTTTTTATTCACGACCTTCGTGTGAAGGCCACTAAGCTACATAGTTCATTGACCAAACTTTGTCAGCAGCGCGATTTACACGATATGAGAACGCATACAAATGGAAGATAAAACAACCAGAACTTACAAGGCTGACAAATAAAAAGGAAAGTTAGACCAAAGCTAGCTAGCCTTGTTGACCATATGTGTGCAGTACCGCCACGCGTATCAAAGTATTTCAGACAAACGTCGAGCATCGGCTTGGGCTTTGCGATAATCCAGACAACAGACGCACGAAATGCTGAAGGCAAACCAAGAGAAAATAGGATGCCTGTCTATGATTCCTTAGCATAGGAGACAGATCCCGTATCTGAAGCAAAAGGACAAACGAGTCCGTAACTCATGCGCAATTTTCTAAATAGTCAAGCATAGAAATCCTCTCACGGCCTGCATTTTTGTATGCCCTAAGTGCTCTACAGATTCAGCCGCGAATACGCGTCGTCGGTATGAAGACAGGCAGCATTCGAACCATAGGGTGACAACGGTGACAACAAGAACGACATAGAAACTTCGGCGGCTATCAAGAGAACGATTTGTTGAGTTGTTGGACGCAGTCGCCGAGTCTGGGAGTAACACATATAGCATATTCAAGCTGAGTCTAATAAGTACATGTTTATGCTTATGTACCGTGTATTCTGATCACCACTCTAGTTTTTCTTCAGCGAATAAGGCGGGACGAGGCCCAAGTCCTAACTGAAATGAACCTTCGCGCGCTCGTTGTTTTCGACCACTAAGAAGGTCATATCAGGGTATTTATCGAGGGAAAATCTAACGTGCAGGATAAGCTGCGGTCTTTGGTGGGTTAATAGATCTATGCACATTAAATTGCTCGTACAAGTGGGAATCTCACGAATGCCATAAGAATTAAGAAATACGCAGTAAACAATGGGTTGGAACACAAGAGGTCCCGCCGACATCATACATAACCAAGGTCCAAGCTTCAATATCAGTTCGCTAGCTGCATGTAATCTATTAATATCTACTGGATAATACAACCAACGCAAGTTAACCAATATCCAAGACTGCTGGAACATTTTACGTACTATCAGGTCTTCAATTTGTCATGACTTAGTGTACCGATGAATTTATTGCTTCTTCATACAGGATCAGAACAGGTCGACGATGCGAAGCCGAATGCGCTTTTAAAAGCGAAGGAAAACACATTTCCGATCAGAAACATCGTTTATTTGGTAAACAATGCTTCACCACGAAGACCATTATGGGCAAGTGGCACTTTAGACTAGAAAAGAGATAACCACGTAGTAGTGCTGCACAGCCAGATATGTGCATTCCCAGTAATGAAAATTACGTCCAGGTCATATGAGGTTTTTAAAACCCGTAGTAATGCACCGTCGTTGTTATTATTTAACTTTACCTTAATACTGTCGCATCTCGCTCAACTTGCACTTACTTACTTACGATTTATACTATTTGAATCAACATATTGTTCAAATGTCGCCGTCTCATTTTATGTCCGATTCTCATTCTCACAAAGTCTAACTATGCAGAAAATACCGCCCTAGTCTAGGGTTTGCCACAAGAAATAACAGATTTTTAACATTTGAGGCTTTCCTGCTAGTTTAAGAAGCAAGGATTACGTTCCCGGTTTCCGGTGGTTACTTTTCTACATTCCTTCTCTCCGCAAGCAACAAACATTCAGCTTCGCTGTCTGGGCGTGTAAAATTGAGATGGGTTATCGTGACATGTACAGTCGAATGGCAGTGGAGGATAAGTCCTACTTTAGGCCACTCCGATCTGCTGGAGAATTACATAGCTTTGATTTCTACTTTTTATTTCTAATACATAGAGCAAATTCAAATTGCTTTTGCCGCGTCACTCTGCATGTCTATGAGAGATATACGCAGTGATTTATGCTAACTTTAAGACGTCGCTTATTGTCGAGTCAGAACTTTTGCCTTTTCGATGATTTCGGCCGATAATCTGCAGGCAACTCTATGCTATTCTCATGTGTAAGCCAACTGCTTTTAACTTGGCAGCGTAAACGCGGCTGCTCGAACCGCAGTCGCAATCCAAAGTCGAATCTTAGGTTTTACCAGACCTATCGATAAAGTCTCCATGATAAATTAGTAGTTAATGTATTTGCCTGCTAACCCTTGGCACATGTCGTGGTCAAGGTTCGAGCCCAATCATAAACGCATTTCGTTTCATGCTGGGAACTAACCGTCTAACGGAACGCCTGACATTGAGGTCAATCTGTGGGACGAAACTATCGATTGCTCTTGATCCATTCATAGAGGATCATTTGCGGCACAGAAAAGCCTTTCAGTCCCGTGAGCGTATTTTGCCAATGCCGAAATATAGTTAGTTTAAGGGGCATAGGCTGGCTGTGTGTAATACATTTGAACTGAGGTGCCGTTATCGGCATATGTTCATCTGGTGCTCTGTACATATCGCTTAGTTTTTTTTTATTAATATGGCGTCGATGTGTTCCACCACGATCAACATGCATTAGCTTTCAAAGCAGATATCGTTCTAGACATGTTACTTGAGTAAAACATACAAGTAAAGTAGGAGATTTTTTTAAATATATGGCAGAATTACTATCTTGAAGCCGATGAAGTATCACATATTCATGCTTCTCCCTATTCCAACTGATACGAGTACAAATATGTGCTTCGTTTTTTGTACCCCCATCAAGTCCTGTGCCGGCTAGCCCAACTTTCCCGCTCTACGTTACCATACAGAAAGATGATGCCTAAAATGTTGGTTCTTCGTTTTTTTCTTTTTTTTTTTTTCAAAAGAAAGGCAATTTTCACCCAAAACTCCTACCCTATGTAATTTTTTTGCGTAAAGGCGAATTTTACTGCAACCACAATTCAATACTGCGCGTAAATAAATCATTCTACCAAGCAACACTTGAAGTTTACATTAGAGTTACACTTTAGCACCATTCAGGTAAATATTTATAATCAATTTACTTGGTTTCAGCATACACAGTGATTTATCGAAGGCTATGTATTTACAAAACAATAGATCAACTGCAAAATACATATTATTGGTCCAACGAACTAAGGCCTGCGTGTAAGTTGAGCTCACAATGCTCAAGTTTTTTTACTGTCTTTTATTTTTCCTAGCTCGCTTCAAATCCGGGACATTTTTATAGATAAGTTGCCGGACCTAAAGCTGGGTTTCACTGTCTCAGCGGTCTGGTGGCTAATGGGCGGATGAATTTGTGCATTTTAAATTAAGCATTAATCAAGAACGACCCATACGTAACTTCCTGTTCAACTCAGACCGCGAAACGATAAACCATTTGCTCAATAGTATCTATTATAGAGCTATATCCTCTCTGGCGATAAATTGATACGCTTTGCGCTGCCACCTGGTTGATTAGAGGTTTGAATATACGGACGTGGAAGCCATTTTGAGAAGTTGCGATTAAACCTTCAAACCTAATGCCATAGGACGACAGCGGCATAGAGGTAAAACGGATCAGAAGGACGACAGGTGAGATCGTTATCAATTACTGATTGAACTTTTGTAAATACGTGTAATGAAAATATAGACCTGGGTATGTGATGTACCTTCTCCCATAACGTTCCGTAACAGCAGATTCGACTTGTTTATTATATTTTAGTTGCACCCGACATAATATACAGCCTAAACGTAAAGCAACGCTCAGTTGTTGCTTATTTAAGCAAATGGCTTTTTCCATCACTACGCCTGCGTTATATACAGAATCGATTTAGAAGCGTGTGTAGGGTTCGAGGCATGAGGTTATCTCATAGTCGCCTGCCTTCACCTGCTATCTGTTCGATGATTCCGTTCACATCGAACGGTAAAGTCTGTCAAAAACATATAACCGTTAGTGTAATTAAATCGACTGCAGCGAGGCGTAATTTCATCTTTTACAAAAGTTTTCCTTATATCGGTGCACAGTTCCAAGTATAAATTGCTTATTCTCATTTTTATTTCCTAATATCAATTACAATTTCGGACCTGTATGCGTATAAGTTTGAAATGATGGCAGGTGCTATGAAAAAAAAACACATAAAATATACACATAAAATGACAATTACATTAAGTCGACAAATAGGAGTTTATTCAAGTATATCGAGCCGTAAGAAAGATTCAGCAGTCGCTATATTGGTTCAGTGATCTGCCGGAATGGGGAACGTGTATGCTCGAAGTAAAAAGCCTTCTTGACGCCGCGTGTCTCCCCGAACACAGCGTCCAAAAAGACCAGGCTTAATTCGCATTACGTTCAACTCACCTGCTTGATGATACCATAGTTGGGAAAGCCTTTGCCGTTGATTATTCTTGAACGGAATCCTTGCGTTCGACTTTGAAGTTAGCCTCTTGCCGTCAGTTTTTGACTTGATTAGTAGAGACGAACCGCTCTAAGCGGTAAGTAGGTACAACTTTGTTTCTAAGTTCCTAATTTCTTCGCTCGTTCGCTGTAGATTTGGTGGCAATACAAACGTAAAGTGTCTGCCGCCGAGAACGTTCGGGTTTAGCTTGGCACATAAACGTGAAATTAATTAAGGGGTAATAACGCCTATGACGCAATGTGTAGTATATGAACGATGGTAATAATAATAATGATGGAATCCGTATGCTATCTATCCCTAAGTTTATGTGTCCTGGTACTGCAAACAGATTAGTTTAAGCCATTAGCCTGGACTAGACGATGATTTTACTCCTCTATCTTATGAATGTTTATGTGAATCATGGAATATCCAAAACGAATCGCCGAAGGTCTTTATATATAT
>NW_019211455.1:38667239-38795661 GCF_002443255.2 Varroa destructor | reverse complement strand
TATGTAGGCGTGCGGTAGCTAATGTCTCTCTATCTCAAGAGTACAACAGTGTTTCAAGCAGGAGGCACTTACAAGCGCCTCCTACCTTATGGACCTCCTACCTTTGACCTTGTCTTACGTACCTTAAATTTAATGATCATGTAGTGTAGTTTGGAGTCCTGAATACATTTCACAATTTAACTATGTTATTAATTTTATAGTGTGGCTTTATCAAAATCTCAATTTTGTTGAAAGGAAAATAAATCGTCAGATGAGTGGAGAGCGTACGGGACGCTAACGTATAATGTAATTTAAAAATCGTTTGGCATACAAACTTGCTTTTCGGGACAGGACCAGAGGACCGTGATTTACCTTAGGTATGTCATATTTCTAACACGACATGTTTCACTGGAAGATCAGCGCTGTAGACGCTGTTTATTTATGCAAAGGAGCGCACAAAGCGTCGTGTCCTAGAAGTGAAATCAAATATTTTATAACTAAACTATGATGGCCTCACCTTAATCTGTTTACCTTACGGCAAGGAAAAATATTCAAAGGACATTTTTTTTTGTCCATTTAGCTCATTAAATGGCTTCTCTACGAAAGTAGAGCTGCTGATAGTAATAGGTAGTAGCTAAATAATGACGGCCGTATAGTAGCGCTTAGCGTTATAGGTCTAACGTAGAACCTCTTTGAAACAACGACTGATTGCGTGCGTCTTCGCTCAACTAGTCTATGAATAAAATATTGTAATTTTAACGTTGGTATGATTCGAATGCTCCGTATGTGTATGGGAGCTACCGGAGCCAGTCGACATAGCCTAGAACGCCATCTTCCAATATTCATAGGATCAAACAAGACACAACAAATAACTCTGTTCAAAATGTTGATTTCTCTATGGATACCCATTTTGTATATACTCATATTATTATTATCTTCAACGAAAGGGCATTTAGTCGAAAATGGGCTCCATTTATAGTTCGTGGCTTGTTTGCTTCGAGTTGAACATCATTCCCCAAAGACCGAATTCCCACAGTCTTCTGAAGATTGCAAGAGGTTGCCAAGTTGCAATAATGTTGTTCTTTAGAAGACGCTAACTTTGAATCAGATACACGGCGGAATGGATTTCCATATTCATCGCACTCTAAAGCCACTTGCATATTCTTCGCAAAGTAATACCTAGACAACTAAGAGCATCTCTTTTTGATTGGTTGTTGGTACTTTGAATGTACTGTTCTATCAGAAAACGGTTTTTACATCACCAGTTGATAACGACTCTATGGTTTCTCTTCTTCTGAGGATAGGTTGCATACATCTGAAAGCTAAAGAGGGGTGATAGAACTTGATCAGAACAACAAACGGTTCAATGATATCTACAAAGCATAAAACTCCCTCTCTATTATAGAATCGTGAAAGTTTTTTTTTTTTTTTTACATTTTCATACTAAGATTGGTAAATTACGCAATTTCACAGGTTTGTGCAGTACATCTATTATACTGTATAGTATACATGGTAAAAGTTTAGTATGAAGATAAACCATAATTTTATAAAGTAGTCTTGCAGTCTACATTTAGTGTATAAAACGTTTATTAAGAAATAATTTTCGCGAATTCGATACGGATTATTGGCGGCTAACAAAAAGATAAACCTTTAGTCAAAAACATGCATATAACAATTATAAAATAAACACATCTACTCAAGTGGCACTCTTCGCTGTTATCGAAGTTCACTTAAATCAGAGTAGCGATTTATATATATATATATATATATATATATATATATATAAGCCTAGGCGTCCCTTAGGCCGACAAGCTGAACACCTCTTCGATAACTCTGCAGGCTTTATTCTACACATTTTCCCCTTTAGAACTTCGATGGTATTCCCGATAGATTTACCCTCTTTTCTATCCAGAAGCATATCGGCAAATAAGCAATCTATCGGACACAGGGCCAGCCCGTAAGTCGCGAAAAGGGCAAATCCAGGCACAATTTCCAGACGAGTCACTAACCAGATACCAAGGCAAGGCCGGCAATAAAGGACTTTGAACGAAACGACGGCGTTACCTCAGTGGTAAAATCCCTTGTGGTGGTATGTCAACTTGATTGAACTAAACTGACAAAACAAGGTAAACAGCATAGACACGTACATACACATTAGGTCTGACGCTCAGCACAGGAGCTGAGCTTCGGCCCCAGCCAGGTAGCTACATTTTAGCGAACATAACAAGCCCGAGATGGACAGAACGTTCCCCATCCTCCCTAATGGATGCAAAAGGTAGTAGCAGTAAGGACGCTAGTACCACTAACTCTGCTTAATATAGCAGAAATTTTATAGGAGGTGTGATTCTGGGGAGAAAAGGAAAAGTTGCAAGAGGAAACGTCTGTTTTGCGGCCTGAACATGTCCACCACGCCACAGCTGCCGATTGTCATTCATGTTGTTTTTACACCTACCAAATACGCGCGACCCGAACGTCTCCAGACCTCCCTTAGTTTCCTGTATGTTGCCTGCCTCACGCTACCTACGCTAACTCTGAATTGCCACAACGATCATCGATTGCTGGTCACATAGTACTTCGTTTGCTGCTATCCGTGACACAACGACCTTTGAACGTGCAACGCAACGAAGAGAGTAAAACGAAACGACGTGTCGGACACGTTCATCCTCTATGTACCGCCTTACGCTATTCGAATGTGACCAAGAAATAGGAAGCGAATGCGAAAATGGGCATAGGAGGCTCGAAGTACCGGAGATTGAGGGGTTGGTGTAGGGCGACACTAGACGTAGATTGGTGCTCTTTCAGCTTAGATTCGTTTTCCCTCTGTTAATTTGATCTAGCCGTGTCTGCTCGTCTAGTGGCCGACTGATGCGCATTCGCCACTTGCAAGTCTGCGCCATCTAAAGGCGCAGTAGAAAGCACTGAAGATACTATTAAGAGCTGGAAAAGTGCCTCTGTACTTGCGTGCAGGCCGATAACCCTGCGCATACAGCAAAAACTAGAGCAAGACGAGGAGGCTACACAATTTTGTAGCATAGATAGGAACAACCGATCGCCATCTACATTAGAATGAACAAATACAGGACCCTGCTCTCTCCTTTTTTTTCCTAGTGACTAGTGGCCTGTGCCGTTTCTTCATCGCCATTTTCGTCTTTTATGAATGACAATTTCGACGGGACTTTTGACATTTCCAGTAGCAGGGCCTGATAACAACTAACGTCTAGTTTCACATTAACTTGTACGTGATCCTAACCCTAGCGCTTTTCAAACGAAAAATGGTAATGCAGCACTTCTATCGAGGCTCCTACAAATAGTCATTTGAAGGGGGTCACACAGTCGCTCGGATGCGCTGAGCACGTCCTTCGAGACATGGAGCCTTCTCTGGCCACTAGATCGATGTCTAACGACCAAAGAGTCGATGGACCTATTAATGAAAACAACAGCATTGTACAGTAAAGTCACATCCTTTTTATTCGAAGACTATGAATAAGCCGCAAGTTACAAAGAGCATTTGGCTAAGCTTTTTCCTTTGTACAGGTGATTGTATACCAGATGCAGCGAATACGATTGCCAACAATCATACGTACATAGATTAAGGATATAATAATTTCCTTGACGTTGGTTGTTATCTCTGTCTACAGGGCAAATAAGACATGTTCAGTCCTACTACAAAAAAGCGGAAGAAGATAAGTACAACGACGCAACGAAGAAGGGCACCTAAATAACCGAGACTTACGACTCTGTGTACAGCTCTAGAGGACATCAACGCTATGTACAAGGGACAACGATGGCCACGATGGGATAGAGTGACAGGGGCGCCAGCAGGGCGATAGCCTGGTCGCACCGACGGCAGTCATACCCATTGTGTTATGAGTAATAATGATGGTCTTCGGACAAAACAAGAATGCTCGCGCCGTGCCTGCAAGAAATTGAGTCGAACCATACGGCCACTAGTGAACCGCACGCTGAAAAAACTATTGCAGCAGTGATTATGCTGACCGTTTCGCTGAATCTTCACAACATCACAACCGCAGCAGCAGCAGCAACAGCGTTCTTATAGAGCGTGGTTAAATTCTATATCAATAGGATAATCGTTTTGTGCCTATACACCGTCTCCGGTTTTCCGTCCGCGGTTTCTCTAGGACGCTAGCCAGTCGAATCATTCATCTGAAACTGCTTACACCTGTTAGCACTGCGCACGTTCGAGGACGCTTGGTCACTGAAGACAATTTCAGCACTTCTGTTAGCACAAATATCGAAATCCATTTGAAAAAAATCAACGGTGAGAATGTAGTGAGCGTATAGGAGACGACCCCCGCTGCCAGTTTGAATGCCAATGATGAATCAAGAACTCACCCGATGGACGAATGCTGTACTGCTGCTGCTGCTGCCCCTGCATAGGCTATGCCATAAAGACATGACTATGAGATTAATTTGCATAGTACAGGCTCATCGTGCATGCAGTGTAGTTGTGCATGCTCGTACAGGCCTTGCACCGTACAACGAAAAATAGCAGGACCTATTCATGTAACTGCTTGCTCTTCTATACACTACACGGATACGTCACGCGAATCGTTAGAGCGATGAAATTATTTCTACAGAAAATGCACGAGGAGCATTGATACTGCTGCCTACTTCGCTTATGTTCTTCTGCCACCTTTCGTGACGATATTCCGAGCTAGCAGCATGAGTGCTTGATAAATAGTACATATAACATTGCTCTAGCCATCGGAACTGTGTAAGGTCACAAGCTAAGTATACAATGATCGTCAAAATCATAGCTATGTACCATTTCTAGCCGTTCTTCAGCGCGCTGAAGCAGAAGTATGATTCTGCACGAACGCAATGTTTGTACTCAGATATTGGGTAATGGTAGAAAAATCGTCACCTAATCGCCAGAGGTCATCATATGTTCATGTAGAAAATGTATAGTTGAAATATTACATGAAACTACTAGCTATAGACACTTGCCCTATAAATGGTCTATTGCAACGACTAAGCTAATTAGATACTGTGCATTCGAATATCTGTTATGTACATTTTTTTTAAAATAAGGTCCACGAACATTTCCTGCAAGTTTAATTACATTGTATACGGTTCTGCTTGATGTTATATTTTAGCTTTTCGAACGGTTCCTTTCGGTGATTCGGTGATATGTATATGTATGATGAAAACCCGGTTGACAACAAGGGCAATGTAGGCGGTAAGTCGTACGTCGGCTAGATCCTTTCAATTGGTTCTTTTTTTTTCTGACAGGTACTCCGTAACGCCGATACTCAAAGTGACAGTTAAAAATCACCAATATAAAGAGGTTGCTTTCGATTGTTTGTTTTGCCATTAACACATGCGAATATAGCTGACACGTAGAGGACTCAGCTATCAACAAATCATGTGTCTTAAGTCGTAAGAACGTACGCTTAGTATATTTTACAAACCGTCTTACATAAGCCAAAAAAATACACTATATTCCCCTCTGGGTGCGATACAGGGTCTCAGTTACTAACCCATGAAACCGTCGATAGTCAAAGCAAAAAATATAGATGCAAAAAAATATGTTCCTTCTTACCCGCTTAATTATAAAAAGAAAAAAGATGAATCTCCCTGTACGCGAGAGATGACCAAGCTTGTTATATAACACTTGTATAGAAAAATTGTTGTCCCTCTAGGGAAATATAACTGTAAAGGAACCACAATGGACTACCGGATATAACTCAGTGCCCTAGTGGCGTTTTCAGGCGAATGTCTTTCCTTTGTCTGCTTATCATTTTCCGCACTGGTGATCAAACATACGAGCCACAAAAGTAAAAACAGTCTTAGCTAGACAGACTCGCCAACGGGCTACGATATAGACAACAGCGACTCCAAAAGTTATTGTGCTTCTGTCATTTTGTGATGTCGAAGCATATAACGAACGGTACGTGGATACGGTGAGTAAAAGGTATCTCTGTTTTTCACTTTGCCCCTTTGTACTCAACGATCGGATGCTGTCTATTATCTGGTGCCCCTTGCCGATTGCCTCTCGTTCTACCACTTAAACACTTATCCGATGAGAACAGAAGATATCCCATTTCGGCTACCCACACCCAATTCTTGTCGACGACTTAACAATAACAACAGCCGCTGCAAACGCGACCGACGTGTAGAAAACGATACAACAAGACCATAAGGAAGACGTTATCGCGTCGCTACGAACATGCAACATACTGTACGAGACGACAGTTTCATGCAATACTGCATGTGTATATTCATACATATTTCTCATCTACGGTGTGCACCACAGTTTCCATTTAGAAGGCTGTCTTTACGGTTGCACTGTAATTACATACATATCTGTGCTACTTAAGATTCTGAATAAATTAATTAGAAGGAAATAATCCTTCGGTGTTGGTTACTTTACTCACGAATGTCAGACTCCCCGTAACACGAACCACAACATTTCCGTTGAATTATTAAAAATTGCCCTCCGAAGTATCGGTGAATCCCTAAAGAGCATATCACATGAAATTAAAAATGACAATAAATAAATTCGTGGCATAAACTCCAAGGAACCGTCTTTAAAAAAAACGCGCAAAAAATACTTGCATAATTTATAATATGACATCATCAAAACTTTAGAATGCGTCCTGTTGATTTTTACTATGTCGTGCTTTGGCAAATAAAGGGTCACGCAGACAAAAAAGCGGATGGCGTGCAATGGAACCCCGCCTGGCATCTGCACTGGCATCCCGCATCCGTGACATAACCTATTCAGGATATACCCTCTGCAGCCATCTGTGGCCAGCCTGCCCCGCTGCCATATAGCACGTCTGATATTTTTATGGCAACGCATACATACAAATGTCTATACATATATACACGGTGGAAATTAGTTTGTTTATTCTTGCAAGTCACTATGCCAGCGGGCATCAAAACGAATGCTGCAACGTTTTCTACTGGAATAATTTGGTACACGTTCGTACTATTTTCATCAGTGTATATTACCTGTATATACATACCCTTATTTGTATTCAGTATATATATATATTATAGGTACCTGGCTCTCGTTGATTCAGTTGCAAGGGAATCTGTTCGGTCAGTGTCTGAGCGCTAGAATCGAACCGAGCCTGCTCTACTACGGTAAGCGTCAAAAGTCATTTTGTTGGGGGCCGAGCTGACTTACTGTTTACGTTAGCATTTGTTTCTGTCTTTTTAATGACAATACGTTTCTGTGTATACATTTGCCGTACCGCTCACGGCTTAATGATCAGCCAGCGCACGTTATTGCATGACGTCAACAATGTCGCTAGCGGTTGCATCTGTGGACACGCTGTCCCGGAGTCGTGCACGTTTCCAGTTTCCATACTAAGTTATACAAGCCCATTTCTGGCAGGTTGGTCATTCTCTATCGTGACCGTTGCCTTCGGCGTCCATATTAACACGATCGAAGTGACGTAGGATAGCAGCCGAAAGGTTGTAGCTACAGTGTATAGCAGACGAGCATAATTGTTTGCTTACGAATAAAGTAAAGGATATATACAAACCCCTACCAGGGCCTTAGCAGCCATTTTGATTGTCCATTGTCTGCTTGTGTAGAACACACATTTGCTATTTGTCAACGATGGGTAGCGTTAATGCTTGTGGTACTAAGTTAACTACATCAGCATTTCATAATTTCGTTAAGTTTATTGGTAAGTTCGTATATAATGCGGGCTTATTGTACCGATGATAAGAATCGAACAGGGCGTCAGAGCTTTGTTCTTGTCTTGAATGATCAATTTCATATAGGTACATAAAGTGTATTCCGTGTATATATATATATGTGCATGCATGCAGTACGATGATTGTGTTTGACTGGGTATATTAATATGGGTGCGGGGTATTTATCTCAATCTCATTGTGCAAGTATGTGGCAGTTCCTATCACATCTCCTCCAGATATAATTACCCTAACTATTAGAGTCAGCATCTCACCTGATCACAACCTTGAAAATTCCACATATATTCGGTTCGTACGAATAATTAAGGTTTAGGTACTTCCGTCACCATATAGGAATGTGACGTCGCGCTTATAAATTACATTTGCGCTAGTAATACTATATAATATGACAGTGCAGTTGGAACGGTGACACACGTACGGATAGGCGAAGCCGAGTTATCCAGAAAACGTAAATGGCCAAACTGTAAGACAAAGATCTGCGGTTCTGCGTTTGACAGAGGGTGCTGACAAAGACGCGTTTTTACCACCGGAAATGCAAAAAAAATGAACTACCCGAAACCTGCACAATATAGGTTGAAGACAGCAGGGGGAAGGGGTCCACGGCCCGCTTATCAGGCTTGCTTCTCCCAGGTCCAACGCAAAGTTGATTTAAATACTGGTTGGATGATTTCAACCTCAAGGCTCGGATGTTCGAGCGGTCTCCAAAAAAACACCACCCTGCGCGGGAAAATACTGTGCACGCATCCGAAGTTGTGTAGAGGATTTGTACATGGTCGCTCAGAACCATGCTGTAGCAAAGAGTTACAGTTTGAGCTTAAGGGTTTTATAGAAAATGCTGAGGGTTTGTGCCAATGTAGGAGCTTCGCGAACCACCTTGTAGTAAGCATTTCGCTGAACTTCAGCTCCCTGGCGACGTTTCCTCGAAACTACCGGGTGCGCTCACGTATGCCTGAAAAATATACTGTCGACAGCGACAACTAGCGTTTGTAATAAGTAAAAAATCTGTCTGCTGTGGTGTCCTGAGGTTTTTCAAACTAGGCATTCTAATGTTAAGAGCAGCCAGATCCGTTTAAAATCTAGAACTGCTACTGGCGAAGTAGCTGAGGTCAGGAGAACGCAGTAAAAAGATCCTCCTCTAGACAAAGTTATCGTTAGTTTAAACAAATTCCTGCATGCGAATTAATCAACGAGCTCCTATTTCAAAACAAACGAAATATAGCGCTGTTGGGAATCGCACGAGCCCAAGCTAAAGCCTCGATCGCGATTATGTCCTGTTACTGCTGGAACTCGAGAGACGGTAACTAACACGCTTCTTTGTTAGACCTGGAATCTATCCGAAGGTGAGCGATTCGGACTTGCGGTGCAAAGGTTCTTAACGTTTTAAGCCGTCTGAAGCACGAAGATCGATTTTAGCGTTTAGTTCTATTTGCAAAAGCCTGCGTTTAAAAAGGCGAGTGGCTGCAGACGGGGACACCCGAACACGGCCTCAGTAGCCGGGGAAGGTTCCGATTTGGACAAATAAAACGGGCAGCATTAAAACCTTGATTGTGATCGGACATACTCGTTAGAGAGAAAGCCTAAACGACTGTCAATCGGTTGAAGGGGATGGCAGTTGCAGTATGAACAAGCTGAGAATGTATACGGCCATACGCCGTGTACTCGAAGACAGACATAGCTAATTCCGCCGAGTATTACGGTACCTACTAGTGTTAGACCCAGCGATGAATATTTTCGTTGCCATTGGTATATGTATTTGGGGAATATGCCGCGAAACGCAACGCAGTGTTAGTGGTACGTATACTCTACCATCAGTGAGTGACAGGATTTGTTGTTTGTTTACTTTTGCATGAAACTGTCGTTATCGGCATTTGGGAGAATGGCATTATATAACAACGAGTCAAAAACGATTGCGTAGAAACTTACCTTCAACCGTAAAATATTACTATAAAAGGTTTATCTATCGGCTATTTGAAAAAAATCAGAGATATCAAGCCTCAAATCCCTTATGCCAATAGCTTATGAAAAAAGCTATCTATCTATATACTACTAAGACCCTGTGTCTGTTTGTCCAATTTAAAATGATCCTTTAAAACAGTCAAAGTGGGTTAATTTTTAGTAGGTTGCCATACTATCATGCGGAATAGAGCTGCTCGTACGATAAAGCACATTGGATGAATACATTTTCATCGGAGAGAAGCTTGTCTATCCCATCGAAAGTAATGCTAATTTAGAAAAATTATTCGTTTTCTTTTTGCAATTTTTACAGGAATATGTCTATCTATAGGACAGTTGTAAAGGCTAAGATAGGCTTTGGTGGGATTTTTGTTGATTTTTTTTCCTACTGTCTGAACGTCTATATCGATATCTACGTGAAAAGGATCGCTCTTGATACCAGTCGAAAACTTTTGCCAGATCAAAATTCAGTAGTGTCACTTCTCAGTTTTCGCATTGAAAATGTCCCCAAAGGGTAAAAACCTAACGCGGTTTTGTATATAAGGAAGATCGTACTTGACATCAATTGAAAGCTCTCGCTAAGTTGAATCAAAATGCTATACAGGTTCCTCTATCTAAAATCGATACTGCGGATTGAAAATAGCGAAAAAAAAAAAAAAAAAAAAAAAAAAAAAATTCTATTTGGGATTTGTATCGTCTGCACGACAGTGAAATGAAAATGTGTTTCAAACTACGTTTTAGTATTTTTTGAACGAATTTCTTATAAGTATCACGGAGAAAATGGAGGTTGATATGACGCATATTCAGATTAAACATTTTTTATTTGAAAATACTTCTTGGAGGATTTTCTGATAAAAATAGCAAGATGTCGAAAATATATTTTTCTGCATAACCGTTCTACTGTAATACTTTATTAAACTGAATTATTTTTACCGATAAATAAATCTCGGCGAGCTGAATAAGAGTGCAACACATTTTTCTATAAATAAAATAGGTATTTCGGCGTAAAAGAGACCTAAAATGTGCTAGCTCTTTCGCTTGTGATGAATTCTTTTTTTTTTTTTTTTTTTTTTTTTTATGTAGGGATTTCTTCTTGGAAGGAATCGAAAGCTCAATGAGCAGAATACAAATACAACACATACTCACATACCTAATTTTAATTTTTTGGCTTGAAAATGCCGTTTAAGTGGTGGGAACATAATATGGTGTTGCATATGCTAAGGGGGCTTTTTTCATTGTTTCGGTCTCATTATAGAACTATAAAAAAAAAAAATACAATTCTAGTGAGCGAATTCCCCATAAGTGCTCCTAGGGAAGTTGAAGCGGCAAATGTAGAGTCGGTTTCCGTGACAACTTTTTTTTTATTCATTTTCAGAGAAAAAGAAAAATAGAGTCAGCCCATCCAACGGAACAATGAAGCAAATAAATATACATATATATATATATATATGTTTATTTGTTTTCGTTTAGTAAAATTTGTATCTACCTATTATATTATTATCAAGGGGGTTCAGCCTTCAAGGCCATTTACATAGTGCTAAAAATAAATATTTCAAACGGCGTTTGTCTTATAAAAACGGCACTACTTTACCCTACACGACGATAAGGAATCGGTTTCAAACTGCTGACAAACGATATGATGTAGCTGCGAACATCAGTACTTTGTAGTACCGCCTCTTGCAAGGGTAATTGCTGCTACCTGTTGCCACATGCTTCCGATGGAGTTTTTCATTTTTCAAGCTATAAGTGGAACCTGTTGCCCCACATTAGTGATCCTCTTACGGAGATCTGGAATATACATGATTTCCTGTCGTTGCCGAACCCGTTAGTTTTCGATTTTTCAGATCTTCTCTACAGAATTAAGGTTTGTCGAGTAAGCTACGGCAACACTGAAACATCATTGGCAGCGGGTAGCCTAAAAATACTTCAAACTTTGTGACAGGGCGCTCCACCGACGTGTGTGAATACGTCGCCACCGTGCGTGAGACAGCCCCTTGTCTTGGTAACCTCAGCATATTCCTGCTGTTCTATCATTCTCTGTGCGAAATATATCATCCCACTGCCTTATCCAGAAATCGCAGACCACATTATAATCTTTGGTGTTGAATTTTCGGCATGACGCAACTTACGGAAAATCGTTCGCCGATGTGCCCGAAGGCTTGACGTGTACTTTTTCCGGGAATTATAAAATAAGAAACAGGCGAGTATTCAACCAAGGTTGTTGTGCTTGATGCAGTCGTCGACACACCGAGTCCACGGTCTTTCTGGGGGACAGTATACGAGACGAACTTATTTTTTCGGAATTTGTAGATAGCCATAGCCATTTCGTAGTACATCTCTTTCAATTCTGATAACTGATTGCACGCAACAACAACGGCAAGTCTTTCCTTAGCTTTCTAGCTACGTTGCTGACTGCCTGCTGGGAAATCAAATATCGGAAGAATCTCGTTTTGCCTTTTGACGAAGCAATATGCTAATCAGCGTTTTCTGTTCCTCAATGATATCTGTTACGTTTCCAGTTCCGACACTCCACATATGGAAACACGCAAAATCGCCAGGAAACGCTCAAACCACTTAGTTGTTTAGCACTGGCAGTAGTTGCCTTAGAGGGTGAGATCAAACGTGCCGTCAGTACATAGTACGAGGTAGTAGCATGAACTGTGAATACTACTGGACTCGTCCAAATTCGATCATAGCAAGCTATCATCCCCGCCATCGCTCAATTGCGATATCTTACATCGCTTATCAGCAGAAAATGTGTGTTGATGTCTTTATCGACATGTACCGGTATGGAGCAAGATAATGCTATCTCTATAAACCCACTTAATGACGTGTCGCTTTAATGTTATGAAACTGGCCTTGTAAGCTGAAGCTGAAGCTGTTTAACTGAATACATTTGAGCCTCCCTGAGTGAGCATCGGCTGTATATTTATCATGAAAAAAAGACAACAAAAAACCCTAAAGCCTTCATGACGTTCCAGGAACAAAATCAATAGGCTAGCCGACTCCCAATCGTCCATGGATGATCGGCCAAAGGCCAACTCGACTCTAAGTCTCCCAGGGGTCGGCCGACGATTGATTGTTCACTGCCGTCCCGGAAGCTGGGTCAGTCAGCCAACACTTAAAAACCCCGTAGTAACATCGTATAACTGTACCAAAAGGCAACAGATCACCAGCGAGGCAAATCTAAGATTGGTTCAGTTCTTTAAAAAGCTAAGTAGGAAATAATAACTGCCACAAGATAACCGTTAACGTGCACTTGACCTATCGTTTTCATTAGTTTAGATACGTAATTTGGCAGCTTGATCATCAACAAAACAGCCGGTGGGATGAAACTTGCGGGTCTGTCCAATCTTCTGCTAAAACTCTGTAGACATCAGTTTGTCTGCTTGTCCTAAAATTCCTAAAACCGTCCTATGAGAATCGGCAGAATTTCATCCCACCCATTGAAGGAATGCTCTTCCAGGGTGGTGTTACTTTGGACAAACTAACTAGTTTTGGCGATATTCTCGATAACTGTTAAGACTTTGTGAAAGGTTTACATTGGGAAGTTTTTTCAACTTTCATAAAATAACTACTAGGTTGAATTTCGAAAAAAACTTCGAATATTCACATGTTGCGATTCAAATGTAAAATGATTTCTATTGAAATGGTTCATAATACGTGAAACATCAAACATTGCAGTTAATATTTTTCTTGTGCAGTTTCTGGAGGGGCAACTCTTTTGCCCCGTAACGGTTAGGGACATTTGGGCCATGTCAGCACGTATGGTTTATATTCTTAGTTAGGTGAACCGAACGCGTAAAGTAGGGAAACCGTCAAGGGCCAGATGTTGCTACTAGACTGACTAAATTAGGGGAAGAGAGTTACTGCTACGGGAAAGCTGCAACGAGATGACGGAATTTCATCGCAGAATCTCGAATGGAGTGCGATGGTATAACTGAAAACGCGTACGTCTGCAATCGAATTATAGCTTATAGTGGACTGGGTATAGCGCGAGCTAGATCGGTGTTTTGCCAAGTGTATCTGTTCGATAATGAGATTCGTACTTTAGATCGTCCTTTTGAGGGTCTTTCGCCCTATATCTGTTACGTATGTTCAAGGAAGAGTTGTGAGGACTTATGTATTCTTCGTTTTGGTGAAATTCTTTTGAGAAAAAAAAATCATAAAGCTGTCATCAACCACTTACGCATTTACGTAGGGGGTATATTTTTAAAAACACTGAGAGCTCTCGCCGAAAGCTAAATCGAAATTCTATACGTTTTCCTATATCCAACACTTAGTTTTCGATACGAAGATGCTATTTCGAGTACATATACTATTCAATTTTTGCTAAGTTCTCGTATGGCCAGATAAGATTCAATATGTATAACTATATATGCAATGAATAATTCAGCACGGAAGTGGCGAAAGCCCAAATGTGACATCTGTTTCCCCTGTGTGTCAATGGAGTATGTTTTAAGAGAGACCTTTGAATGTTTTTTTGAACGAATATGTCAATCGAAAAATTTAAACGACTGATGTTGTGAAAGCTTTGATAGATTTTTCTGGACAATATTTTTAGAGAAAACATCGAAATATTAAACACATTTTTTCTATGCAAAGTACCACCTTTCCCTCGATAATATGAGTAAAAGTGCTGTATATATTCCTGTAACTAAAATGGATATCTCGGCGTGAGCAGAGATTGATCATATCCGCTTACTTACGTAACAATGAGATAAAAACAAACTCCAAGGTTACAAGCGACCAGTTCGAGCGACTTCACAATGCAGGCGCGAAGCGAAGCTGACGGGTCCTTCTAGTTATATGTTGAACATTTTTGTGCTTTTCAATAACTAAGAAGTTAAGTTAGCAAGCGGTCTGTTTGATTATCCATAGAGCGTCCATTATTTTTCTTCTCAAGCACAGCATAAGGTCTCTGCTAATACTTCATACTAATAGAACTGTATTAGACGTCATTACGTATGAGCTATAGCTAATGGCGCGATAGGCACGCGGCCAACTGTTAGCTTTTCCGGTATATATCGACGAATTCCGGTTGGCTCTCTTTGATTTATCCTCACAATGTTTTTTTCCCACACGTAAACATTAGTAATAACTCTAATATTAAATAAAAATAAGATTGGTAAGATTAGTAATATAAGTAACGCTACGCGGTCTAAATCTTTGCCAATTACTGATATTTTTAAGCGGAATTATTTAAGAATTCTTAAGACATTTTCAGTTTAGACTCGAATGGGCGTTCACTCTCCTTTATCTGTTTACCTCGTATGATATTCCGTTTAGCTAGAATAGGATTTGGCGAGACGATAGAACCCCCTAAACAAGATGCATTTAGCCAGCTCTAACAGAGCATGTCTGCATACCCGTAACGCGTTGTCCTTAACAGTAAGTAACTTTATTTATAAAGCGCTTATCGAAAACATGCGAGAGTGAAGAATCGTTCACTTATTTGTAGCAGTGCCTCATTGCACGCTTCTCTGTATCGTACAGACCCACGTCACCACTCGAGAATGATTTGTTGACACGTCGAATTTACCCTTGTTGCCAACATTTTTTTGCGTCAGATAATTTTTTGGCACAAGTCAACGAGCCGGGCATCCACCCTCCGCCGTCGGGGCCTTCGATGCGTCTACCCGCGCAGGTACGAAAACAGTGATTGTTCCGCTCAACTGGCTACAAATGCGTGCAGTGGCCTGTCAGCGAGGCGGGCTGTACTATGTGTGCTACATTCTGTGCTAAGGAAAGATGTATTTTTATAGTCTTAATATTTCTACGTGCTCAATACAGCAAGCCTTTTTTTCTTCTTCTTTAATCAAACCAATTTAATAAATCCTATGGTTTATCTGCTTTATTGATATGAAGTCCCATCTATGTGACCAGTCATCATTAAATTACGTATAGATAGATTTTGGTTTAAAAATACGTACGTGCTTTCTGAGTGCAACTCTCCGCCACCATTCCGCTTTTCTGACTAGCAAGATTTCATTTATACGTTCCTGCTGACGTAACTAGGCGGTAAAAAAAGTAACGTGGCTTTTTATGGGGTTGCCGATACGATAGTTACATATTTTGGGCGATTCTTTGCCTTTTTTGCGAAGTACCGAAGAGAATGGTTTAGAAAAACCACGTTAGCCGATCTAGATCTGTTTCGATAACTGCTGAGTTAAATATACACTAAAAGTATCCTCGGCATTATTGGCATCTGTCAGCATCATTTCCATCTCTCAGTAATAGCTCAGAAAAAGCCAGACCAGCTATCAAGCAGACGTACCAGAAGGCAGGACTATTCTGCTTAGACATTATACCAGTTTACTCTCTTGAATTTACAGTTCGTAATGCTTACTGATAATCCTGCAAGGCTTCACCTCACTCGCTATGTAACCGCTCAGTCGATCGTATTCAAAGACAAATAGAGAAATCCTTATTTTGTTATTAAAGATAAAGATGGAAAAATATAAGAAAGGCTAGGTAGAACTGTGGGTTGCTCGAGATGACGGGTGCCAGCAATGCGTCATCCTGACGTCAGGAGTCACGTATTCGCTATAGTTAGGACAGCACATAACCTAACAGGAAGTAGGCATATTAGAAGATTAGTAAAATCGAAAATTAAAAGGCAGGTTAAGAAATTCCTCTTTGTTCAAAGGATTAATGAGCTGTCTGTTATACGAAAAAGACGGTACGTGTGAAAATGAAACGAGAGTTTTTCAAAGGCTTTATCATGTACAGGCGTTGATTGACGAATTGGCGCTCGGTTACAACTACGCTATTTTTTGTCTAGCATTAAGAGAGCTTCGTCGTAGCAGCGAATTCTGACATCTTGATGCTAGCGTTTTGAGGCTATACACCGGAAGATAGCAAAGAAACCTAGCTTCGAGCAGACGCACCAGACCGTGTTGGTAGTGCAGATCGAGAAGTCGACGTGGTGTATTATTCTCGTAGGACACGCAAGCACTTCCAGGTTAGCTTCGCACGAATACGACCGATGGACGTCAGAGCTTGCCAGGTGGATCCTACAGATGTCCGATTCATGGGGACTGGCGCTTGATTGAAGTTTAAGATTAACATAGAGTTGAAGGGTCCTGGATTAGTGCGAGCCGCGCTGGATACTGCTGATGAGTGCGGTGTAAATGACGCTTTTGAAGTACATTGACATGCAGCCCCGCGTGTGGGCCGTTGAACTCGTTGACGTCCAGCAGCAGCCTTTGACGGTCACGGGGTGAGTCAGGCTGAAGGTCAGCGGGAAAAAAAATGGAAATGTTTGCTGACATTGATTATCTAGCGCAAGAGGCCTATTTTTTGGGAGACTTTTTAAAAATAGTTTTGTTTTGACCAAAAAACAGCGTAAGTTATCTCGGGGCCCGTCGGGGTGTTCTTATCTAGCTGTTGCCAGGATGGATCAGCTACTCTGGATTTCGAAAAGCAGGGACTGTACTGTCCGGGTGACTCACATATCTCTATCAAAGTGCGTTGTAATGGAAAACTCTGTCGTAACTCTGGAAAACTCTGTCAGTTAACCAGTAAAGTAGAGAATTAAGCAAAAATTAAGAGTTATTAAAGTGAATAGTTTCCTACACTTGGATGCCGTTTCATAAAGCTGCTGGAGAAAGCCCATATGAGTCCAGCAAGACCCGCTTCAGGTAGCTGCCTAATGGGGGCAAGTCCTTTGTGTTAGGCGTTTCAGCGTTGGCGTGTTGAAGAGGAGCTATGTGAGCCTATCCAAAGTCGTCCACTGGAGCTGTTGCGTGTCAGTGTAAGGGATCTGTTCAAAAAGCCAAAGGAGCTTAATAGGACGCATTTTTCACCCACACGGTCTCGCCGGGTAACTAGCCCATATTGTTTACACACTCTTGTGGGGTCGTGCACGCGCAGCGGACCCGCTAAGGAGAAACAGCGAACGCTAGATGATGACGTAATTGAACCTTTTTCTGACCATAGATTTTGCCTGCCGCCTTCGTAAAAAAGAATGATTCGGCTCGGTGTTATGTGGGCTATCGCAGATTTGAATGCGGTAAAAAGACGCCTTCCTGCTGCAAGTGTTTTCTGTTCTCAACGCTGTGCTTCTATAGCTCAAAACATGGAAAAACTGTATCTTGATTATGGGATTTTTGCGTAAAACACCCGACCAAGTGTCATACTATACGTATATACGCGTATAAGCGTGGGATAGCGTCATACTATCGCAAGAAGTTTCGTTTGTATAGAGGCTCACCAGTATCGCGAAACCACTGTAGGACTTTCAAGCACTTCAAGAGAATTTACCGACCGAAATACACACCAAGCGGCGCCAAGCTGCTCGTTCAATACACATCGAAGTAAAGAGCGCGTAGTGGCATAGCCTGATAGGCGACTTTTGGTCCAGCATTCAAACTAAAAAAATGTTTGACCATTATTGGAATAATAATGGAGTTTCATCTATATCCGTACGAGCGGCGCTTTACGGTGGCCACCAACAGTAGTGCGCTAAAATATCTGCTAGATAAGAAAAGCCTTCTTCCAAAGTTGGTCTGATAGGTCCAGGAGTTGCTAGAATACGATTTTAAAATCCGTCACTGGAGTCATACAGCCGATCTCACCGCCGATGCCCTATCACGTCTACACATTGTAACACTGCAAAGCGAAACTTTGCTGCGGACTACAACTCTGACTCCGTATCAAGTACAATGCACCGACTAGCACGCTTGCAGTGGGCTCCGGAGGTAAGCAGGCTTCAGAAAAGCAAAAAGGCAGCCTTGCCGTAAAGGGGAAGGTGGCCGAATTTTTATTGCGTAAGGCCACACTTTACCGTTTTATGCCATGGGGTTTCCGACCGGTCTTCCGGCTCACGGAGTAAGGGCGAGGATTTGAGAATATATTCGTAGGAATCTACCTAAAAGCAGTCACCGTCGGTTGCCCTAGAAGCTCGTGTATCCGTTGACACGACCTTTCGTCAAGGTGGGTTTAGATTTTATAGGACCACTGTACGTTTCGAAAAATCCTTTGTTCATTCTGGTGAATATAGACTTCTGCACTTATTTCGCTTTCGTTTTCCCAGCTTGTCGAATAACAGCCCAGCTCGTGTAAAGGGCACTATGTTTTTTAGAGCTGCTACAAAGTCCTAGACCGTATTGTACTGAACAACGCAAGCTAATTTCGAGGTTAGCACATCGAGAAGTATTTGGCATGCTCAACATTCGTCATGTGAAGGTTGCCCTAGCCCGCCCGCAAATATGCCGACCGGTGGAACAGACGATCCACAAAAGTATAAAACGGCTATCTGTGCGGTTGATGGAAACGCCCGGCTCCTCCTCTTGATTATTACAACGGTCGTATCCATGATGAATAATACAGTAAATGAGGTTTTAGCACCGAGTTACCCAATCAGGTTGTACTGCCCGATGGTCGCGGCCCCACTCGGTCACTTTGTATCCAAACTATAAAAGGTGACATACGTTCAGGTTCTACGGTGGAGTCTAATCCTTGAAAGAACCCCTCTTTAGCGCCCGATGTTTCCTGAAGAGTTCGTCGTCCTGCGCCACTCTTACGAACCTACTGACACGTTCATAATGTTGCTGTGTAGTATCGACCTTGAGTAGAGCGTTGAGAGGCGGGTCACGGGCTAAATTTAGTGTTTATGCAACCCATGGCAATGGCGTATCACCGCCAATTTAAAATGTATGAAATGAGGCGCGGAATGAAGACATCTTGCCCGGGAGCGTGGTCGGGTGAAACGGAAGCAAAATATATATTGTTGTGACAAACGTATATTCGGATTGAATCGTTTTAGGGTACCAAATTTGATAGCTATACTTTATATATATATATATATATATATATATATATATATGCACGTACATATATAAGGTACAGAATATAAACTGGGATAAACTTTGGTGGGTTGCTTGTCATAAAGGGCGTGTGTCACCCAGTATCTTTTTCACCAAAATAAGGCTAGTCCTTTCTAGAGCAAAACATCATGGCGGAAGACAGTGCGTTGTTTCCACGATCTGAGCAAGGGTCACCATTAGTTCAGTCTCTCTGCGCGGGACGAGCCTCCATCGAGCTTCTAGATTTTATATTTTATTCAAAATCGACGGTCCACATTGCAAGCTTTCGTGCGGCTCCTGAAAGTTAGATAAAGATGCTTGAGGGAAATCGGCATATTTTCAGCACAGTTTAGATTTAAAAAAGGCTATTAACGATTAAAAGACATTTTTGACACATGTAAATTTAAGGTTCAGTCATTCAGATAAGTTTCAACAGTTAGCTTTTTGAAACTTTTTGCACCATTGTACATATGTTGTATTTATTTTATCGTTTTGAGTTTGGTTTTTTATCACCCAAGTTTAATTCGGTTAACACTCTTCGTATGTAGCGTATCCGCGATCTAATTGACCAAGAGTAAGGCATAAGGTCCTTATCTAGATAGTGCACCTGTTCCAATATCCCTAACGTGAGCTAATGAGCCTTCCGACGCTTCTAGGTATTGTTCGTGTAAGTTGTTCATAGGTACGAAAAAAAAGCCCTAGAAGCGAGTTGTCAAATCGGTTAGCTGCCTCGGATCAAAGTTGAACTAAGGTGCAGCTTTTGTCTTCAGTAAGAAGGCCGAGTAGTCAAATGAGCACGACGGGCTTTAGGCGAATCATGACTTATCGAGCTGCTGCTTCATCAGACTGAAGAGGGCCCGCTATATAATCTTTATTATACGGAAGTTCATTGTTGAAACTTCATATTCATTTTTCCGTAGCATGAAAATAAGTTCTTGCTTTTGAGTTTGATTTTTGTATAACCTGGTTCATCTTTATTAAAATACTTATTTGAGTCCTATCTCCTCCAGCGTTGCTGGAAGGGCTCTAAAAGTTGTACTTTGGACTTTGTGTAACTTTGGAGAAGGCTACACAGAAAGAGGGATGTTGAATCGGTTGCCTAATTTATAGCTCTAATTGTTTGTCCTGACTTTCTAACACACTGCTTAGCTCGGCGCTACAATCGTCAAGCATTTTTGAGAAATTCAGTACCACATAAAGAGTAGGCGTATCTACAACTACCGCCTATGTGCACAGAGCCTAATTCATAACTTTGTAATTGACTGTTGTGTCTGTTGACTGACCTTTTTTACATAAGATACTAAATCTAAGCTATTTCAATACGCTGCACTAACGAGAAAGCTTGAAATAGATACCGGAAAGCGAGGTATGAAGCTTGCGAATAATCAGGAGAGTCCAATAAGGTTAGGTTAGGTTGGGCGATCTTTATTTATAGACTTTTCTTTGAAATCGGTTCAGTACTTGGTGCGTCGACTTCGCGTGTTATTGATTTCTTCGTATACGAGATCTGGACGAGGTCTAACGTTCCTTGCGCGAGAAACACCCCTTAGTAAGCGTCTGCAAACCTACTCAAATGGGAACAAACGATGTACAAATGAAGATTACTTAATTTCACGCAATTTGCACTCCCGTACCATGCGTGAAATTAAGTATATATATATATATCCACGCTCAAGTTATAAGCGAATATATTATACATGTTCGCTTATTACTTGAAAATTTGAAGACACCGTACGTGGGGTAAGCTTGAAGCGAAACGCGAAAACACCTGTTGCGTGTTGGGAACCCTTCGCCTAAAGCAACGCTTCACGAAAGCACTGGACGTAAACTCGAGAGATTATAGTCCGTATAGTTGCTCTAACGAGCGCTTACAAAAAATATGAATGTTTCCGCTGTTCGAGAAGATCCTGATAGCTACCACTCGAGAATCCATTGGGCCAATCGTTTTAAGCACCAGCTCATCTAATGGACTGTCAGATCAGATAGTAATCTAATCAATACAACTGGCGGACTGCAAATTGTACCGCGCAAATCTTCTAGATATGCTTGAAGATATTTCTATAGCAAGGAAACGCTCAACGTAGAGCAATAAACAATCGCAGATCGCTAGTCCCCCTGGGAACGCTAATAGTGCTAACAGAGGACATGTTCTGCCCTACAGCATCCAACCCACACTACCCGGAACATGATTATTTTATAATCAAGTGATAAGCGTCAGATCGCTATAAATCAGTTGTCCTGCAGTGCAACAGAAAAGAATCGTAGCAATTACCTATTATGCTCAGTTACATGATGAAGTATAGATATTTGTGTTCTACACATACAAGAAAAAAAGCTAAGGCCTGTTTTACGTCTTGTTTCTTCACTAAAGTTAAATTACATTACGTTTTTTCGTCCAAACTACTTTACGCAGTATTTCTATTACTCGTGTCCAACATCATATGCGCTCAGCATTTCGTCATGGTATATTCAATTAGAGACGATATAATCTCATCAAATAATGTGCTAATAAGCGCTTTACATGTTTGTTTCAAATGATAACCTTTTAAAAAAAATACAAAAAAAATGCCGAAATACAAATCGGCATATTTAATCTAATTTGGAATAAAAGCAAGTTTATTAATAATAAACTTTATGGCTAGGTTGGCTTGATCTGTATTCATGATGCTAACTTGGATTTAAAGAATAATCTATTTAGATATCGTATAGTAATACATGCCTGGTGCCTTCGATGCGTACGTCAATGTATCCCTTACATGGCATAAAAGGCCATAGTAGGTGTGTATCCGGCACTTCGTTCGCCCTTCGCTAACCTTTACTCCGCCGTCATTTGCATTTTATTATCGCTACCTGTGCCAGTATCTTCTGGCCAGTGCAAACACCAAACCTAATTTTTGACACTTTACAAATTCAATGTCTCGCCATTTTCCCAGCGCGCACAAACTTTCCATTTACATATCAGTATATACGTATCAGTGGCAAGCAAAAATACGTCGATACGTATACAATGGCGTTTGATGGGCGAATTTTGCTCACGTTTAGCTAACTTATTGATTAGTTACACAACACTCGCATGCGTGTCATGCCTGGAAAGCTTGCGCGGTTTTAGCCATCTTCTGCCTTATCTTTACAGAGCTTAGTTACATTCTCTTTGTACACCACCTCGTGCTTTCATTCACGTAAGGTTGCCAATTTTCATAGTGCTTACTTCGTAAAAACACGCGCGTTATCTTCGAACTGATCCATGATGCTCGTTTATGACAGGCTCGTACCCAGCAATCAGTAAAATGACGGATCGAATACCTGGTAGACTAAAAATAATATAAGGTACATTTCATCTAGAACGTCATTTTGATAGAGATATATCTAATATTTCTAGGTTGAACACACTTTTAAAAACTCACGTCATGCGTCTATACGTAACCTACTTTTTTTCGTCGTCCTTTATATTGTAGCATATGCTTCCAATGTGTGCTTTCCTCGTGTGTCCGCAATTCTATAAGACATGTCGACTGCCATGACTTTTTTGTACGATCCAAAAAGTTATTAATATTTACTTATTTTATCTTTTTTTTTTAATTTTATTCCCTATAAACGTGTGAGTAACTTGGCGTACGCAGTGGGGTACGTTTATAAGAATGTACTGCAGTAACGACCAGTGGCAAAATCTGTGGCGCGTTGGTATGCTTACCTGCAAAGGAAATTGAATCAGATATTAAAATAATGATCAGGTCTTTTAGCCGTTTGTTTTAGGTAAATATCTAAATAGGGCAACTGTGTCTTGTAATTTCTTTCTGAGAACTAGGGGAAGTTTTTCTTAACATTCAGTATCGGTTCAATTTTAACAATGTTGATGGCCAATAGAACGCTACGACAGTGTTTTTTATATATATACAGTTTACCTGTAACTCTGCAACAAGTAACGTGTCCTTAACGACTTATAAATCAATTAAGGTGCTTTGAACGATGAGAAACGTCTCTGGGGCAACCCTTTTAATACGGTGAATATCTTATATTGGGGTAGAATGCGAGTATTTTTTATATTATAATATCACGGCCTATCGCTAAAAGTGTGACCACATTTGTTTTTTTAGGGTTGTGGTTTGGAGCCGCCGCCGCCGCCGCCGCCGCCGCAATCCACTTGAAGCTTTTTTGGAAAATTTCTTTTGTTAAAACGGCTTAGAGCATGTCTATGACTTCGTGTTAATACATCGACTGTAACAGAAGAACGTAATGCCCTTTTTCCTGTAGCATCATTTTAACCCGCCTATAGCCTGCCTGTCTCAGAATTCAATGTGCAAAATCAAGCCTATCGCGAATTCGTAAAATGCTCCTATAAACGATCGCAAGTCGCATTATAACAATAAAACGTTATATTAAGTTTAAGGGAGAAGGAGAAAATGACATTTTATACAAAAAGCCTACCTTATGCTTTATTTCATAGCAAAGGTGGCTATTGGGCAGAATTTCTCAGGACCATTACCGTTATTATTATTAAGCTCGTTACACGATGCGATTATTGAAGAGCTGTGCAAGAGGACGCTCTATACTATAACAACAAAAGCCAGTTTCAACATCGTTACCATGTGCTACTTTTCTGAAGGAAATTGCCGTTCGTACATATTGGCCTCCCTCTTGACAGCGTGCTTATTAATTTCTAACGGGTATATTAATTCGTTTACAGGCCGCAGGCTTTAATGACTTTAGGTGCTAGGCGTTTTCGTAAAATCACCGGTTGAAAACACCCAAGGAACGGGCCGGTTCTCTCAGCTGTCGGTAAGCTGTCGAGCGTGGGGTCTCTTTTTTTCAAGTTCTGTTGTGACTAACATCAACTCCAAGAAGTGGTAAGTTCCTTGCATTTACATATGCAGCTCCGTGCATTGACTGGCATGTATTTTTCAGTAGCGAAACGCACAAAATATTCACCTCAGGTATAAGGCATAAAAGCTTGTATGAAGCAAATGGCTTGAATCAATATTGTCATAATAAATAGAGCTGAACGAAACTGCCTGGCAGTATCGCGCTAAAAACGAGCCACCTAAGTTGCATAGAACAACAGCACGATAAACCATACCAGCGAATTTTGTTTACGATCATTCATTACCGAGGAAAACAGCTTTTAAAGTATTACGGAGCAGCTGGACGCGTGCGGCACGAGATTTTTTACTACATATTTTGTTTTGTGAACCAGTCAGGGGGGGGGGGGGCACAGGGAAGGGACATTTCAGAAAAACAAACCTTCAATGTGGCACAAATGGCTTCGTATAAAAAAGGTCAGGGCTGCATTGGTCCCTATACCACATTCGTCCAAGCTCGCAGCCTTTGTTAATGACTGAACAAATTCGTATGTAGTAGTGGCTGCATCGGTGGTTTCACTGACGCTAGAGTTGGTGTACTTCTGTATACATGCAAGACATCCATGAGGTTCGGTGATGGAAGGGTAGTAAGGAAAAATACCGGAGTAACTATTGTTCAGGCTGTCACCAAGCACCGCACGCCGAAGCCATTCATTGCTTCATTTACCCGCTGAACAAAAGATGAGAAGCGAAAAAACGAAAATTGAAATTCTAATTTCATAATAAAAAAAAAAGAAATAAAAATCTTGGCTACAATTTTTCCCAGTAGACCCTAATGACAAATTGCAAGCCAAACATAGTAGCCTTCGGCACGAATGAACCTCACCTTTAGCTATCAGAAGCGACAACGGTATTACAAAACACACACAATTTTTCAACCACAAATCCCTCATACTTGTGACTTAGTGATATCACTGCCTCATGAGGACGACCTAAGAAACAAATCTACCTGTCTTTCATTATGGAGAAAATTTAATGTTATATTCAGTGTGCTCAAGTAGGTGCTTGCTGTTTTACGATAAAATCTAATCGGCACCCTATATGTTTGTCTATAGCTACCTAAAATAACTCCTTTAACTTTTTGAACCCACACATATTGGATAGGTTGACCCCCTACTCCGATGTTGCTGAGTGAGTCGAATCAACTAATTCGTCTAAGGCTGCGTCAGATCATGACTTCGGATGCATATTTATAGTAATGCACTAATCCCATAATTCAATTATCACTGAAAAAACCATCATACTCAAGCTTGTTAAGCCTTACACTGTGTTCCTGATAGACTGACCTTTATGCTAAAGTAGTCCTGTGCTGAAGGCCATCTTTCCCAAAGTGTTACCGTTTTATCTCCCGACTTGTATATTGTTGCTAACTTTTCAAATGATAACCCTTAGTGTCACGTAATTCACTTATTACGTTATTTAAAGCAGATCGCAACTTTCGAATCATATAGGTTAGAACCTATCCTTTGTTTTTTTACATATTCAAGCCAATGTTCCTCAACAGTTATTTACATCATTGCCGATGTCTTGAACTGACAATACGACACACTACGACGCCTACCGACCTTTTCAATTCATGGCGTCTTTAGAAATCACCAGGATTTAAATATGGGGACTAAAGCTATCGCTCGTAAAGTTTTTTTTTTTAAGTCAGGCTGTAGTTGATGCGTGGCAATCACAGTAAGTCACAGTTAATCACAGTAAGTGAATCGAATGCCGCATCGTATATAAAACTCTTTAGAAATTAAAGCTATATAGAAGCGTTGGTTGTTTTTCTTTTCGCGCAGAACTTTGTAACCGTGAATGTCGCTGATATTCATTGTGAGCACGAGCGCCAGCGTTTATTAGTCTCTATTCAAGACTATTACTAAAGAAGCTGTACGACTCCCAATCTCGATCATTCTCCAGTCGGTGACATAGACTGAACTATGTCTCGTTTATGGTGACGATGTCCTGCAGGTAGATTTTTATACTAAACGTACCTTGACCTGTCTTAAACAAAGTTCGAGAAGGATCATGGTTTTGTTTTTCATCTTTTGTTCTTACGTTACGATATTATTACACATTTTGAAAAAATCCCATACCGATCTTGTAGAATGCTAACTACATATGCAGTGTTCTACTGAGAAGTTTTACAGCCTTCGTATACGTTATCTCCATGATCTTGGACCTTGTTTTTAAAACAATAGCACCAGTAACAGATTATCGCTTCACAAAAGGTCCCTTGTCCTGTGTTTTCATAAATCTTCTATGAATTCCAGTAGCGCCATAGATAAAGGCTTGACAACTGAGCATTAAACAGTATATTTAAACTCTAAACTCTTTATTCTTTGATTATAGCCGTAAACAGCCAATGCACTCGATGTAAATATTCACGAATTTTCATCTGTTTGTGGCGCGCAGTTTTAAAGCTATGTAAATCATTCGACCTACTAAGTAGCCCCGGACAAGTTAGTGCTTGGAACTACGATAGTCAATTGACTTTATCATAGATTGTGGACACCTTATGCGATACAGGTATGTATAGCTTAATCATACACGTTACGAGTACCAATAAAATAGCGTACTGCTCACTAACGGGCCGTAAAACTACGGAATAATAAAAGATGAAGTAATTAGTTTTTTTCTCTAATAAACTTTCCTTGCAATTAATAGAACTATGGCGGATATGTCCATGAAAATCTAAGGACATCATGCGCACTCCTGCCAGTATATGTAAAAAGTGTCCTGACCCTCATAATCAAAACTGTGGTTCAAACGAAACCCTAAACTACATCCTCTCGACCTGTTGTCACTGGGCGTTTTCCTTCGAAAGCTTTAGTCGGTCAAACAAAAGCAAAAAATGTTACTAAAACAAGTTACTTGGTGCTTTGTGGCAAATTCACTTGTGCCAATGTGAAAATTTCCTGCAACTCGGAGAACATTGCTATCAATTACTTTTGGGAAAGATAGGCAAAGGGAACGCTGAAGTAGAAAGTAAGCATTTGGGTTGATGCTGAAAGAATCCTTTCTTATTGATTTTCATAGAGTGGCAACGGAGCGAAGATACCTTGGATCTCTTCGCTCCGTGAGTTGCTAGGGCGCGACCTGTCGCTTCTTCTTCGCGCAGAATAATGCGCGTTAACTATGTGCCATTCTTTACTGTCGGCGTCGTCTTTGGGACGAAACGTTGCCACCTCCATCCCATCATTACCATCACTAGCTTTATCTATGGTTCAGATAAATCGACAACCATATATATATATATTAATATATATAACTATATATTAATAAGAAGAAAAAGGTTTGTTAGTTAACAAAGAGCCTAGGTTTATTTTTAAGAATTTTAAATCTAGCTGTATAACCTCTATAACCTAAGAATTATGTCAAAACGTTCCTTCATTTTATTTGTTAATAAGGTATTGCATTGAATTTTTATTCATGTTTATATTTTTTTTATAGCTTGTCCTGTTGAAAAGTTGTTTATCGTCTTTCAAGTAGTCACCAGAAAATTTTGTTTTTCTTAACTCGCCCTTTTATCTATTCATTTTTCAGATTTAACCAAAAGAAAAATGGGTTTTAATGCTGGGTCTAAAAGCACAAATAGCTAGCACTTTGACAAAATATAAACATGGATTGAAAGGTGCTCTTCGATGAACTTCCGGCGATTACCAATAGAGGGTGTCATTTGCCGTCGCGGTTTGTCTCTGCTTTGAAAAATTTGATGGCGCGTTTACGGACGATCTTGGAGGAAACTCAATAGTTTCGTACCTCTGCGAAATAACACTGCTGACAGCAGCTACGCAGAAGATGCTCACTAAAAACAAGAGGATAGTGTTGGAGAAGTATGCTTTTGACTTTACAAATGATTTTATCCCGTTGTAGTACGCGAACATATAACTCGAACCCTCTCAACTAACTACGCAACAACATGTTTTACTGTGGACATCGCACAGATCTGCCGTCATGATTTGTTACCGTACTGTAAGCGTTAACTCTCAGAGATTGTTTCTAACTGGACTGTTTGTAGGACTATAAATAGCTATAGATACCCGACCGGACGGTGACGAAATACGCAACAGTACCCTTCGTACAGAATAATGACTAATTAGAAAAAAGTACAGGATTACCAGGCCTATTCTACTCGAGCCGCCAGATGATTTTGTTTCTCTACGCGCTAAAACTGTTCTATTATTACGTCCCTGAAACGGCAACACATGTCACGTACAATTCCTATCGGTAATAGCCTACACATAGGTATAGGCATAGTGCTTACTTATTGTTAAAAAAAAAAAATGATTGGCAGAAGAATACCTAGTCCGTTTAACTTACACACATGGACACGCCTGATCTTCGTATCCCAATTTAGTACGGTTATATATATTTCGAACACCGTTTCAAAGCTAGTTATTTCCAATGCGCCGCTGAACTGTAAAGGGAGATAATAACTATAGCACATCAGGTTGTGCTCATCATCCGACATTGGAAACTGGTAGAGCACAAAGTTAAAGCCCAAGCTATCATCTAAAAATCGCGCTATACGTCTGACATATGTAAGGAAAATATGAAGAGCAGACTCTAACCAACACGAACGATATATACACGAACTTCGCCGCTAGCCACGAACGAGGTAAGTTGTCTCGACCCGTCCAGGCCAGGCCTGTCTGTCTCCTTCTAAACGATCAGTTTAAATAAAAATATATAGAGATTACTTAGAACCAGTGTATTGTATCTCGCCTGCAAGTGTACAACACTACAAAAGTACTTTTCCAAAGCCAGAACGGTTGGGTGGGAAATGTTCACTTGTTTTGTAAACCTTTTTCGCCGTATAGACACTTTATTTAATAATAATAATAATAAACAGGACAAAAATCGCATTTTGTTTTAAAGACTGCAAAGCTTCTTGGGTAAACCTAAATGAGTTTGCTTGATGATAAAAACAGATTGAATGAACCATATTTCGAAAGCAATGCAGCTACGATTTTATCTGCATAGTCCAAATACTATTTAGGCAGCTTCACGTGACCGTTCTGAGAGTCTAGATAGTTGGAAGTCTTTACCGCATCACTATTAGTAGGTGGATCAGTGCTGCTTTCAGTGAAGTATAAATTCTTCACGCGTCCGATTATTATGTTGAACTCGACGTAGAAAGGAAGGATCAAATCGGATATAGATTCCTTCGGTAAAAGCGCCAGTCGTTTAACGGTTTATTGAACATAACTAGAAGGCGGGAGCGCCTATAAGCATCAACGAACACTTTATCAGCGTTAGAGCCTTGTTTTTCTTCAGTCTTCAACAGATCGACAGTCTTCAACAGATAGAGTGCCTCCGGTTTGATGTTCCGTGCATTTATTTAGATGGAACGCGGCAAAGAATTATTCAGAAGTGGTACCTGCTGCTGAAAGTGGTTCACCTATAGATGAAAAAAAAAAACACGAAGATGCTTACAGTGCCCTATAAAGAGAATTCTGTACCGATTTAAGCACTTAAAAAAAAAAAACGTTACCTAAGCCTAAATACGTGTAAATGGTAGCATCAAGGTAGATTAAACCGCATTGTAAACGTGCTGATATTAGCTACCCTCTCAAGTAATGAGCTATGTGCCTGTTCGTACTCGAGTTTAGCTGCGATAAACGTTATCCATTCAGTAACTATGGATTCTAATATGCATGAATTTTGAATTTCCAACTTCAAAGACACGTTCGTAACATGGTGGTATCTGTTCAGGAGTTAGGAAGTTTCAAATGATATTGTAAAAAAAGTTAAACTTTGACGGTGTAGTGACTTTTCGACGACAGGACTACTATGTGTTTCTATATTCAGTTACAAATCACATAACGATAAATTGTTGAACGGAAGTTTTTAGTTCGGGTGAAACTACATAGGTTCAGCGAAAACCGGGCCGAGGGTTTACCCATAAAAACATGCATTATAGGTTACCATACCTTAGGGTGGAAACAGCAATCACAGGCGTATAACATGGGGCTAACGAGTGTGTAACGTCAGTGGGCAGAACCGTAAATCAGACGTTCATCATTTTCGAAACGTAGAATCGTGAACGTGAATCATAGTTCATGACAACTTGGCCTTCCGACCGAAAATTTGACATACCGATGTAACTAATAATATCGTGCACAAACGAGTACGGCATCATTGATACTGGAATCGAATGACACCCATCGTCCTTCGTGCTACGTTAAAATCTCGACCTAGGCAAGGGTCACTACCTACATACGTTTAGACTTGCATCCAGGTTTAGTTTTTGGCAACGTCATCAAGTACAGGGCCATTCGAATCGGGCCCTAGAGAAGGGGAACTTGAAATATTATATACCTATTCAACCTACAAACGCTGCAGGTGAACCATTCACCGATAGAAACTGAGTGATAATGTTACACAGTTACTAGATTTCGTATGACAGCAGGCATTAAAAGTCTGAGTAAACCTTGAAATTTCAGTTGAATATCCGTTATAGTAAACAATACTAATACGAACGTAACGCGCACGCGGTTGAAAACAGTGAATAACTCTCTGCCTTTCTACGTCAAATATTATAACGTGACGTTATTTATAGCGTCTAGTTCAATCACAGTGCACTTATTATTGACAAAGACGCCATGTTTATGCAGCTTTTAGCTTGTGTACGCACAAAAATTAAGATATATTTAAATCGAACTTGGGTTTGATTGTAAGCGGTGCGATCATCTCCGCCTAACTGGGAAGGAATCTAAAGTTACACGTATATGGCTAACGTTATTGTCGCTTAATATTAGTTCTGGCTACCAGCGCGAGACGGGCGAAATATAGCACTGATTTGTTGGCTAGCAAAATAAGAGTCCGCCATGTCTGCTAAAATCCAGAATATTCTAGGTACAAATAGCAAAATGGCTATAATAAAAATGAGATGGCATTCGTTAGTTATTCCACGCGCTAGTTTCGTATATCTATTGCAAGCGTATGATAGGGAACGCCACAGTTCCTATTTGATTTTACCACGACCTCGATGAAATATGGTTTTTCAAACACGGGTAGAAAAAGGATATTTTCCTGTTTAGGAGATCACTTTTCACTCTCTTAAATGGTCTAAGTAAAAGAAATTCATGGTAAAGGAACTTCATTTATATATTGTCGAATAAACAGTAACGGTTCATTAGTAAATGGCAACATAAGTACAACAGCAAACGTAACTGCAAGCTGCTGCATAGTATCTAGGTCCAACCTAAGTCTAAGTGTAGGAAAACTTCGAAAAACCTAGAACAAAAAAAAAAAGTAACAACTATTTATATACTGCCTCCGACCGAACAAATAGCTTATTCAAACCCCGTGTCGGCGTTAATGAGTACAGTTATTTCGGTAAAGCTATGTCTTTTGGATGTTTATAAGCTCGTTAAGTATGCCTCTGCGTAAATATAGGTTATCTTGTCTTAGGAAACGCAGGATAGGCTGCTTTAGAATAGATCCTTTCTTGCGCCTAATAGAACAAGACGATAAGAAGCATAGTGCAAGAAACGCCTTTAAACAGCCCTGGGCGTATGTTAATCGATCTGTTATGTTATTCAGGGCTTACTATTCTTTGTGGCTACGGTCTGCACGCTAAGATAAGGGAAACATATTCAGATAGATCTGATCTGATATCTACTGCAACGAGTAAACAGCACAGAATCACAGCATAGGGATAAGTTTTTTTAAATATTTAGAAGCACCTTATGTGCTGTATACTCATACATGCCTATTTATCACAGACATTACTTTTAGAGTGGCAGTTCTCCATTATAACTACTAGCTCTCTGTCCTCTCTCTGTGCGGGCGTAATCGATTCGACGCTGGCCGGGAAACTTCGTTGAAACCAATGTTTTCTAAATGTTGATTAAAATACAAATTTTCACTGTTTCAAGATCATTCAATAAGCTGTTACGTTGAAAGTCTCAGCCGATTTAACTTAGGGGATCACCTGTCATTAGGCGCACCTCAGATTTCGATGCCAAAGTCCTTCAGTTAATCGTCTGTTTATCGTGCAAAAAATAAAAATCGAATGTATCTTGCCCTTTTTGTGAGCACTTATTTTTTTCACAAGGTACAGCATTTGTACCATAAAGTACTAACTGTCTAACAATGTGTACTTTTAACATAAGATTAGTCACGATAAATCTGTGTGGCAGCATCGTGAGAATACCGAAACAAGGAACAGCTAGTCTGTGTTATAATATCATACGTTATAGCCTTGCTTCCGCTGCATTCACTGACGCAGATTCGAATGAATAATCTATGTACCTCCGCTTAGCACGGGTCTCTGCGACGGTCTATCTGCCACAACGGTCGAGCTAGAGGTCGAGCGCACGCGGTAAAATTCAAACAAACCGTTTTCTTTTTTTCGCGTTTCATTACAGTTGGGTACAGTTCAACACAAGCCTCACCGCCTGATAACTTAAATACCCATAGCACAATACATAGCGAAACAGGATGAACAAGTACAGAGAGAGATGATTACCAGATTAGGCTCCAAGTTTTAGTATATGATTTCAGTAACCGTTCGAGTAGAAACAATGTACCTCTATATAGTCACGGACAAGTGGATAAATAGCTAACTGTATAGTGGCTGTTAAGTGTGCTGCCAAAATTCAGAGAACAGCTCTGTGGCCGCTTAGGTAGTACTCTGTATTGGTCCTAACGCATAGAGAAAAATACTTACCACTTGTGTAATTAAAATCCTTTAATAGTTGATCTTTGCTCTGCTCAGATAACCGAAGTTGTTTTGCATCTCTAAGTACGCATACATGCCTCCATATTGAAATGAATGCTACAGTATATCATGGACTTAGCTTCCTATAAATGCGGCTCGTAAAAGGTCGATTGCAAAAATGATGTTTTACATTTGTGCGAATATTAACTGTAAGTTGAATCTCCGAAAGCTTCTCGATCCATAGGGATCATTCAGTAGCGAAGTTCGTACGAAAATCGATCAATCAATCGGTTTTTTGATTCTTTATACTCTTTCTAGTACCGTAAATCTTTCCCTAAACAGTATTCTAAGCGTATACCTAAAATATTTTTTTGAATTAGCTCCAAAAAAACTGCATAATTTTAGGTCGACTAGTCGAAATCGGAAAAATTCAGAGTAAACTGAAAAAAATAGTTAATAAATTACTAACGAATCCGTTCGGACTATTTGACTTAACTGTAAAAACAACTTTCGGAACAATATGCTTTCGTTCTATTTCATCATAGGAATCTAGATGGATATAAACATGCGTCTTTGAGCATTTCAGTGGAGCCCGCTTTGCTTGCCTATCATCCACTTAATAGAAACTTTTTATCAACTATCTTCATCTAGACTACAATTAAATGTAAGACATCAAATAGTATTTCATTCTCTTTCTGAATAAACAGCCATCTATATTCATGTAAAACAAAAAAAAGGAAGATGTATCTATCTCATTGGTAAAAACTATCCAAAAATCGAACAGGACAAATTCGAACAGGAACAAAACAAAGGCCGAAACAGTGAGCGCTATGTTGATCGGTAAAGTCGCCTGGTTTGATTTCGAAGAGGTGCCAACTTCTTTGCCGGGATTTTTGTTCTAAAATCGCCTCGCCTCATCTAATAGAATTATGGGGCTTATACGCTCCCCCCCCCCCCCCCCCCCTCCCACAAAGTTACGAAGCAAACGCCCTTCAAATATCTCGAACGACAACCACTAAAAGTTTGTGTTCTGATTCAGATCTGAATTCTGAGTTCACAAAAGATTTCATGGCTTGTGTATTTTTTTTTTTTTTTAGAGAACTGATTAAATTGAGGACTACACCAACTTTCAATACATAGCTAACCTTTCACATTCATACAAGAGTATATAAGCAAACCTATACGATAACCTGTGACATTTTTATTTACTGAAAATATATGTTTCGCGTATGATGAAATATTACTGCCACTAAGGGTTGCATCCAATCTTTAAATTGGAAACCTTTTCCCACTTAATCGTATTCCTTGCCGGAGATAGTCAAAAACGTGAACGCTAAAACAGGTTCTTCGTATTATACTCGTAAGCTTGTCACACAGCAACGAAAGTACACGACTGAGGCAAGCTACAATGGGGTAGCACTTCAATATGCCAGGCGCTGATAAACCTTCAGACAATGGTTTCTGTATCTCCTTCGTTCGTTTATTATCTTGCTTCGCTTTTTTTCGCTACGCCAGTGTATACTCAGATAGAACTACTTCACTCATATCGCATTAATATGTAACCCATGTTTACGTAAAACTGTCAATGCTACGCTTTTTAAGAATTTGGGTTAATTATAGCCTAGTTTAGCTATGCCTCACACCGTGATGTACAGCAAAAAAAGTTACCTATCCAAATATTTCCTTAAAAAATTGCAGAAAATCGATTGCAGAGATTTTTCAGATACTTTTCAAACCGGCGACTATCAATATGTGAGCACCTTCCCGTTTTAGTCGTCTCTCCTAAAACAATAGAAATCAATGATGGATTTCTTGCCAGATACTTAATAGGAAATGTATTGAACATTTGAAATATATATATATCTATCTATCTATCTATAGATGTATAATATTGCGTTTTAGAGAATCACATTTGATTAAGACTACTAAGAGTAAGCACGAATGAATAGTTATTTTCACTCTATACTCTTGCACTCTAGAAACTTATGTATTTGAATGAGATTTTTTAAAACTACAAAAAATTTGGAGATAACACACCATAAGATGTTGGTTGCGGGGGAACGGTACGAATCTGCTTGCTTGGACATCCTATGGTAAAACGCGTTCCATCTGTGCTCGTTATCTTTGCCTGCATATTGCTGAAGCAGGAAGGCAGCGATTCCACGTTTCAGCGAACCCTATGATGTCATCTTTCTCTCCAGCTTTTCGTTGGGTCGACGAGTCGTCAAAGGCTATTGCCACCCAAGAGTTTGTTATACATGTGTATAGCCAACGTCAGCTGTTGACATGATCCGACCACCTGGGCAAGCCGTGTCCGACGAATCATTATGTGTTTGCTGTTTTCCATGCTTCACCCCCTACCGAAGTTCACTTCTAAAGCACGAGGGAACGCAAATGGATAACAGGAAGAGTTTCAAGAAGATCCAAAGCTCCGTTTGCTATTCGTCGTTTGCTGTAGGCTGCTCTCACCAGCCCTCTCGACTACCACCGCCTTCACTGCAGTAGCAATATGATCGTTCGGCCCCAAAGCCGAGAAACTGACACCATAACCCAACTCCGCTGTCCCCTAGGGGTCCGCCGACGAAACTAGCGATGGCCTTGCAGGGCAGCACAACAGGCGGAAGATACGCGCTTTTACACGGACGCAGACACAGTGCACACTTTGACGGTACACGGGCATCAAGTGGTGTCATAAGCCATCACGAACCATCGTAACTGAGCTGATGATAGTGAATTATGAACGACTACAAGAAAGATGCACTACAAAACAGCGTCCTATACTACGATGTGAGGCCGTCAGCTGTCTATCGGTGGCAGGAGCAGCAGTTGCGCGATACAGTCAAATTGATTGTACTCCATTTTCGCGATGGGTACAAGAAGCTTTTGTATTCTCGAGTACCTGTTATTCCCTTTCATCAGCGATCTGTCGTTTAGCGTCACCAGAGTAGCATCGAGGGTAAAGTTAACGAGTCTCTTCCTTGTACTTCAAAAACTTTTTTCGCTTCAGCCTATAGTTCTACCTTGCCTGACAAGTGCGTCGATGACGAAAACTAATGCCGTCACCCATAAGGGATCGAATAAGATAAACAATGCTAGTTGAATTTAGGAAAATCGGGCGTTGTGTTTTTGAGTTTAACAAAACCATTGACTTCTTTCTATTTATGTATAAACAATGCTTATTCCGAGACATACATAAACATGCAGGCCTGTTAGGATTACGCGTGAGTGCATTCTTTCTGCGCTTCGACAGAAACGCACAACGAGGCTTCGTAGACCGCTTCATTATCGCCTGGCCAAGCAAGCAAGCAAGTAAGCATGAACTACACGGTAGACTCGTTCGTCTAACTTAAAAAACGAGAAAGAGCGCGGGAGAAAGGGTGACGATGGTGGGAGAAAGCTTCTTAACATCAGCCAACATTCCCAGTTTCGGCCCAGGCGGCACCTGCAGCGTAAAATAAATTCGTGTGATAGCGAAACGTCGACGATGAAAGACATAATGCGAGTGTATAACTGCGAACATTTGAATACGACGGCTTTGACGCAAAGCCTATTCCAACATACTATATGTAGAACAACTAAGTACCGTCTGAACCACTACGTTCTCCGTCATTTTATTCAAATAACTTTTCAAAAATATCACCCGCAATCACTTGAATTGAAATTTTATTTTCTATGTAATCCTAAATGGTGGTTAAAAAAGCGTATTACTTCAAAATGTTCCACAGTTCATTACAGTCTTTCATAGCTTTCGGGCTATATTCAATTTACGCTGAAGTACAACCTATTATAATAGTCTATAGTATAATAGTCTAATAATACCCAAGTCTTATTCAGGCTATTGAACTGACAATTTCAGTCCTACTAGATGATTTGATTGATACGATCAAATTAAAACGATTTGGACCATTGATGAACAGGACTAGGCAGTCTTGAGAACCAACTCCCCTTCGAATCTGCAGTATTTGCCCGCTAATAATAAGGGTCTCTGTAATGGATTGAACAGGGCATAGCCCTCGGCCAATGAGATAAACCAGCAATCACGTAGAAATACGAATAGAATTATTATCCTATTATGGTATCAGTCGGCAACTACGAAAATAGGTTACAAATGACAGCTTTTTTTTTAAGCTAGATTTTTGGTAATACGAAGTAAATGCTCGGAACATAATCAAATTATAGCCCAAACAATACCAGAAATGCAATTTTTTGGTAAAATTAAATTCTAGGCTAATAGCATTTTCTTTCATGCATTGTCTACCCTTATACTGCTAGGCTCCTGTATTCGCTTGTCGGTTCGTTTTAAAAAGCTCCGCTCTTGATTTTCCCGGCAGGTTGAATCGTCTGTTGAAGGGTGTACCTTGTTTCCCCGGCAGATGATAACAGTAGCTCGAGCAAACTTTTCGATCGACTTTCGAACAAAAAAGATCACTTGGTTTCGAATGTGTTTCTATAAATCAGAGATGTAGATAGAAAATTGTATGATAAATATTTAAGTTTTGCGATTTTTTTTTTGCTTATAGGAAAAATTGTACTTATTTTTTGGAAGGTTTGGATTTGGAAGTTGAGAAGCTTCAGTATTGGGTTAGCAAAAAAGCTCAAATGGCAAAAAACGTGTAAAGGGATAGTAACAATTGAACTATAATCAGAGTGTAGATTAGGCCTCCCGTATTAACTAGGCCAATGAGCTAGAGTCGCAGATTGGTTTCATGCGGTTAACGTAAGATTTCTTCCGATAATAGTGCTCTGAATTCTAGGTTAGCCAGACACGTTGCTGTTTCCCTTCTGGGGAGATTTCGAATCTAGACTACAGCGGAATAACGGATACATTATCATGGTGGAAAAGTGTAACTTAAATACAAGAATGGGCGAACTACGAATTAACAGAAAAGTATAATAAAGGGGGTAAGACATTTAACGGACAACGTCATTGAAAAATTACAGCCGGTAAACTGAGACTATAGTCTACACTAGAGTTGCAATTTAAACCTGCTTAGGTAGGGGGTGAGGTGTCTGCGTGATAGCCTACAGGGTAACGTGTTCACCTATTGATATGAGGGACATGTTGTGGTCTGGCTTCGAACCCGGGCACAGTCAGACTCCGTTCAGTGGTGGGAGCCGGTCGTCTGATGGAATCCGGCAATACCGGACGTCAAACTCGAAACAGAGGTACAACGAGCTTTCTTTCTAGCACAAACAAGACTAATCGGCTAACTGGAGTAGCTCTCCAGTCTATTCTTCAAAGATGCTATGTTAGGTTAAATACGACATGAATTAACTAGATATTGAAAGTTACAGTGAAACAAGGGGTGACGAAACTACCAAGATGATTCGAATTGTCCATAAGGCTAGCCTTAACCCAGTCGAGTAACTTTTATAGAATCCATATAGCCAGCCAAACAGCAGTTACACTGTAGACCGATCCACAAAAAGTAGTTTGCAACTCTTAAAGTATGGTGTAAATCAAGGACCCTCAAGTCACCTAAAGATATTCCAGGGTCCATACTTCTGTGATAAATCTTCTGTGACCTGGCGGATAAGAAGTCTAGATATTACTTAACCATTCCGATGAAAAATACGACCATATCATAATAAATTAAGGAATTCAAAATGACTTTTGCGAGTGAACGTGCCGGCTTAAGATCTGGCGCTACTGGGCTATGTAAGCGCCTATTAAGTTAACTTCGATGTTAAATGTTGCTTTTACCGAGATCAAGTTCGCTTTTACGGTCAGCACTTAGTTTATCTTTCCCATGTTACATCGTTATCTTATTTATCGTTATCGTCGTGTTATTTGTCAGAGATCATCAAGTGCACTCTTTTATTGGGACGTGCAATAACTTTCAGATCATTAAAAATTTCACCGCTGCTATGGTGTCCACATAAACAATCACTCTACAGTTTACGAACCGATTCAGCGTCTCGCAATATTTCATAACAGATCGATTTACAGGCTTCTTGCAACTGCAATCCTTTGAATTCTATAATATTTTGTACCATAATTTTGAATTTGGATCACGTCGAAGGTATTTAGCTGGTTGTTATTCTCAGCACTTCTATGGATGCTATAGGACTTCTCGATTGGAAAGTATTTTGATTTCTGTTGACGTTTGTGAGGCTTCAATAGGAGAGACATATACGAACTTCAAGGTTATTTATTATGAAGACAGCGACCTCTATGCAGTGTACGCCTAGGCATTAAAGTCTGTCCAATTTCTCTTTGCGTTTCTCGATCGTAGCAGGACTGACAGTGCGCGAATACGTCCCCCAGACGTTTTCATTGAAATTCTCGTATGATTGCTTATACACTTTTGTGAAGTAGTTATATGTTCCGTGCACGACGTGAATCTTTGAGTCAATTTATACGAAGTGCTGAAGCTTACTTTTTGTTTTACCGTGTGGACGAGAACCTTTCTTCTGACGACCGAAGCAAAACGGAACCTCTTGTCTAGCATTCTTTTTGGCGAAAAGCAAAACGGAAAATTGTTGTTTAATTACTATTACATTATATATATATATATATATATATATATATATATATATATATATATATATTAACAGGCAATGTTTTGGAATATTACTTATTCTATTGTAGGTTAGTCAGCAAGCGGCGTGTTGAGCGATGGCGTCAAATGAGAGGTGAGCAGCAGATTTTGACAGGGCAGTACAAGCGTTCAAGCGCTACATAACGAATCCATCCCGTTTGTAATTTTTGGCGATTTACTATCGCTTCTGTCTTTGAACGATGAGCTGTTGCAGTGGAAACTTTATAGAGTGGATTTTTATAATGTCGCACTTCCCACGTCATGCGCAAAAAGCTATTCCCGCATCGACCCGACTATCAGTTCGCACTAGAACTCCAAAATTCCCTTTGTACAAGAGTGCAACTTGCTTAAATTTTGAGCAGAAAATTTAACTCTCAACGGTAACAACGTACTGAATCGGGCCTACATTCATAGAAGAAATAATGATTACAGATACTGTGTGCTGTCCCATAGGAAAAACGAAGAAGATAGATTTCAGTTATTATATTCGTAGAAAGTAAACAAATCGAGCTCATCCAATTAGTCTGTGAACAAAAATATATTTCTGAATCCCTTTGCTTTTTTTTTTGCACAAGTGGCCGTTCTGCTTCAAGCTTTTGACACCAAGAGATTAACAGCCACTCTCCAGTGGATACAAAGCTCATTTGTTCAAATTGATTTTTGCAAAAGCAAGCACTTCTATTACCGCAAACCAAAGTTTAAATTTGACAAAAGTATACAGGCTCAAGTGAGCTTTGGGGAGGAACTTGTTTGGTGAAATCTCCGCCAATCTTGCTTAGATTTGGCATGAATGTAAAAATAAGCAGCTAGAATCGTTTAGTGAGTTCCCGACGTAGAAGCGGCCATGTTGTCGATCCTGCGTCAGAAGTACGCGAACAAGATTTGTGCGAATCTAGAAGTGACTTACGGGGGTATCCGCGAGCATTCGAAAACTTTTAAAAATTTTTTTGATTTAAGTCAAGCCCTGGAAGCTCGGCCGCCACTAAAAAAACTGGGGAATGGCTGACTGTCAGCGACACCAGGGGTTCGATGAAGCAAGTAAATGGATGGTAGTACCATAAGCCCGACTGACGCCAGCTGCGATATAAGGAAGGGAAGATAGAAGATGACTTGAGGTTGAAACACATGAATGCTTGTTAGCAAATCCTGCGGGAGAAACGGTCATGGTCATATCTTAACATGTCAGAGCATAGAGACGACAAGCTGACTAGTCGAGTAACAAAAATTGAAGGGCGCGAACCCACCCAAGAAGAAAAGAATAGATGGGTCGAAGTTAAACGCTGAGATGCGCCTCTTAATTGTCGCTCGACCACCTGAATATTGTAAATAAAATATATTAATGCGCTGCCAAATAAAAAGCAAGATATGCTGTCATGTGAGGCTTGCCCACAGATAAAATTGTTGATAATTTGAATGCAGGAAAACCGGCTTATATGTCTGTGTAATATAAGTAGAATGAGTTAGCTATGTACAACCGTATGATACCGAGTATCACTATATTCAACTATAAGATATTGCGGCAGGAGAGATTTTTACAGAAATTTTCATATATAACACCTACGCACACACTTGTCTCGTATTTTGAACGAAAATTCTGCTAACGCTGCCAGTCAACAAAAAAATGGCCAATTCTGATGAAGTACACCTGTTACTTCCTAAGTGGCAACTCAGTTCAAAACATTAAGTTGCAAAGAAAGTTATACGACCTGATTTGCCAAGCCCTGACATTGTTTTTCCGTTTAGTTAGTGTAGTTCTTTTTCCGTATCGATTGTCCTCTCTACATTTATTTGTTGTGGCACAGAAGCGTAAAATCACTACAAATACTATCTACAACTTTCCAAACTTAACTAGTTAGAGAATTAAATTAAGGAAGATTTAAACAAAAGTCATGCGATACAAAGCAAATGCAATTGAACAATTACTCCGTTAAAAATAAGTCAGCGTTATTACGGAAGTAGTTGTCATATGGGAAAAGCAAATAACCATTGTCAGCGAGGTTCCCGCTTGGCATTGTAGGGGTACGACAAATGTAAATCGGTAAAGTTCTATTCTGTGAAAGTATTTCAGACGCACCACCACTCTATTATAAGATATACAGAGACTTATATAATTATTAATAACAAAATGGATAACAAATAACAAAAAGACTCTTTTAAACGAGCACTCGCTAAAAGACATTCTGTGAAACAATATAGGACGTGTCAGTCACTTTAAATATGTAGGTTGTTGGTCTCAATTATAATCTCATTAACTAGCGCGTTATCGATCTAATTCAGAGATCAAAGATCTGTAACGCGTTGAACTTCAGATCATTATGGGAAAAATTGTCGACAAAACGCTTGGCGGCAACTTCACAATTGAAGAGGGTTTACTTTTGTGCGTTTTTAGTTAGCATGAGTAAGGCTTTTTAAGGCTGGATAAAGCGTAAGATCTTCGTAGTTTTATTGCACATGTTAATATTCATGGTCGTCACAGATAAATAAATAAACGGTATTCCAGCAGCTAAACGCATAGATATTAATAGATGTGTAACCTTTATTTATCGGCATTGCGTATTCTGTATGGGGTGTATATATAAATATGGAATTGTACGTTATAGGGTAGATCATCCCAAATAGTTGGTTGCCTATTAATAATCACCGTGTACCTATTACTGAGGAGACATAAACCTAGATTACTGCAATAATACGCTAAGGTAAAAATTATTTCATACTATCATTTCCATATTTGCACAAGCTTCAGTACAAATACAGAGATCATCACGGTGCTCAATAGTGACAGGCAAATAGACTTAGGACATATTTACCGAACGGTAATACTAGAAGCAGCTTACCGACCGTTTCTAAACGTTATCTCTACGCGAGTCCATTAGGTGTAGCTACTTCTACCACAGTGGAATCCTGTTCAATTTCGTCGTGCTGTGGGCAGAAGCAGGCCACGTAGCTGGATAACCGGTTGGGGCTGAAGAGGAACCCATCTAAAAAGGCGTAGTAAAATCGACCTACTCCTGCCTCGTTTTAAAGTTGTGCTGAAAACGCGAACAGAATATGTTGTGCGTCGCCATTGGCTAATAATTGAGGTTTGTTGATCCACGGTCCGCAGAGAGCAGGGTAAAAAGCCTATAATAGGGTTATATTGATGAGCTTACGAGAGTCTTGGCAAGAAGACGGCATAGCGAATGTATTTCTACGATACGGAGAAATCAGCTGTTAACCCTTAGATGACCAACAGATAAACCAACGGACTGTAGAGTATCAAAATACATCTCGCTTCCCGTACACTGCATTTGGCACTTTTTCGCTAGAATGCATACCTTCCGAACACAAGTAACCGAGCGACTTTTAAAAAGCCACTGAAGACCTCTTGTCCCCCTGGTGAGAAGGTATCGACTGTCACTGAAGACCGACACGTGAGCCGCACCTCTAGTAGTGGTCACATATGGCATAGAACGCCGGCATCTGTCCACAGTAATACGATTTGTAGGAAGTTCTCTTATCGTATATGGCTACATAAAAACTATAGAAACGCCACATATGGGAACAACGGTTGAGACTTATGCTGATTTATGAATGTCTAATTATTTTTATGAAGCGGTGCTCGTAACAGCTTTGCATTTGTGTTTATGCGCTAGTTCTATATATACTATTACAGAAAGGTGAATGAGATTCGATTAATATACATGCCGTTAAAGATTTGAAATATTATAGCTTTTCGTCTACCCTAAATCCACAAAATGTTCGAGGTATACAATAAGGATGCTTTCTTTGAAGAACGTAAAGAAGAAAACACTAAGGAAAAATGCTTCATTTAAGGAACGAATGTTTTCGGGTTTTTTTTTTTTTTACTGTAGGAACAACCAGATTGTTCGAGACTAATTTTCTGTTTGCTGGCATATACCTTAGCAATGAGCCCATTTTCATATGTCCAATATCAGCAGAATGGATGAAGATCTAAGAAATACATTTCGTTAAATATCTACTTTGAATTTTGATAACTACGTCATCATAGGCCAAATTCGTTGTAGTTAATTCACCTTAATTTGAAAACTACGTATATTTCAAGTATCATCGGAACGTCTATTTTAAGCCACTTCAAACTTCCCTGTTTGTTGGTGTGGCAGAAATTACGCATTTTGTATTGATAACGCTGTGAAGAGTGTCTAAAAATGATTGAATATTCTGAAAAAAAAATTAGGCTTGTTATTTAATAAGCGTTCTTCGTAGGCGTTTATATCGTAGATGATCATTGTTTGAAAAAAAATGCTGTATGCGTTTGCTTTCGTTGAAGCTTCTTATTACTATTGTTTTTTTGACGTATATTTAAATTTGGGCGGTGCCAAACAATAGGCTGGTTCTATATTTCATAGCTAGCCCTTTTAGAGCAAGATGTGTAAAACATTTAATAGCCCCGTAATCATCTACTTTGATGAATGGCTCGTCTACCATTGCAAGTCCCAGATATAATACTCCAACATGTATCTGGGGCAAAGCATAAACCAGGAATTGTTGCGTCGAATTAATTATCATCATATGTCCTGCGTTTTTTTTTTTTTATTAGCAGAATAAGTGGCAACTTTATTTTAAAGGAATTCTGTGGTATCTTTATCAAATACTTTCCCAAATATAAGACACTTGATCAAAAACTTATTTCCGTTTGTAGCCGATTGTATGCCTTCCTTAACAGCTTTACGGTTAGATGAAAAACGAAGAAGAGAAACATGCAAGACACATTAGATCATAATGAAGACTTTCATTGAGACACTAAGTAGTCAAAATTTTTAGCCGATCTCTGGCTAAAAATTAAATTAAAAACAAGCTTCAATTTCCAACATCATACAATTCATTTCGTGCAAGCTCCCGATGGTCCTGGAGCTTTCGTAAAGGACAAAAAATAAATTAAAATAACTAATTAGTGAGACAGAATACTTGAAAAGCAATTTTACAATACAATTTTAAGTTTTTTTTCTAAATTAATTCCAGAAGTGATCCGTGTTAAGACGGGAGAGTACTATTTTAGCTTGACACGTAGAATATTATGACACTTTGGTGGTCGAAGCAATATTGACGGATTGACTAGATAGCTTTAAGTTATCTTAAATAATCGAAATTGTCCCAGTGTCTTTGTTCAGACTTAATATATATATATATTAATGGATTTTAAGGATAAGTGGAACTTCTACGAAAAATCGCTATATATTACAATTTTAAAGGTCCCATAAAAATTTGTGCTATTTATGCTCAAGGTGCGTTATCGCAATAAACAGCCCAAAGATGGCTCTGGAGGCACATTGTGGAGATTTGACTGTAGAAGATGTTCCTCCACCAGTTACGAGAAAAGCTGATAAAATTATTGCAGAAGTTCAACAAGATTGACATGTTAAGTAGTTATTACATCGACGAGTAACTAGTCATCCATTAACAAACAGTTTTAAGCCATTAGAAAGGACCCAGCTGAGAAAGAAGTGCCATGCAAACTGTCGTAGAACAACTTGTAGTTCTCTCTGCGAAGCTCTACAGAAACGTATCGAATCCCTTCTAAAGCGGTTGATCATAGGTAATAAAGTACAAAGAACATCATGACCAAAGCAAGAAATAAATCCCGGGACGGCAAAGCAGGTGATGATATATATTTCGCGCGATTATTGCCGCTTAGCAAAACGATTGATTCGGATTTCTCTTGCCAATGGCTAACAAGATTACTACAATCCATTGAAACAATCGACCGAAAATAGTCAACAACAGGAACATCGTCTCCCGCCTTGGCAGACCACATACATCCACCCTACAGCCCGGATCTTCCACTATTAGGCACCGGTTTCCTTCATGTAGTGCAGCTCCAATAGAGAAATGTGAAGATCACTTGTGAAGACCTTTCACCCAGGCACCACAGAAATTCTACAGTGACAGAATTATTATGTTACCAGAAAACTGAAAAAAGAAAGTCATCGATCCGAACGACGCATAATTAGGTCACTAGTACTATTTTGAAATATAGAAAATAATTATTTCGATTTCGGCTTAGAAACCGACAACGCTTTTTTGGCCGGCCATAATTAGTAAAATTAACGGGGTAAAACAATGCAAAAATCAAAATGTTTTCCACGTCGTAGTTTATTGTTTTACCTAGAAAAAATCTTACTCAACTTCATAAATAATTTGCTTTCTCGAAATTGTTTGAACGAACTCACGAGTAAAGAATATGAGCTATTCGCGCATGATACAGTGCCTGATAGCATTCACAGACTTCAGAATTCACAGGCAACAAACGTTTAGCCTAAAATGCTATCACGTAGTGACTAACGTAGTGGTTGACGCGATTACGTGCTAAACTTGTTCGAATCTGGGCGTAGACACGCTTCTCTTCGTACTGGAAGCAAACTGTCTGATGTAATCCCAAACAATTTAAGTACCGCACCTAAATTCGTCAAATAGCGCAGGCTATGAAAATTAAACTAGGACAAGATTTTCACCTTGCCAGCTGCTCTAAATGTTGGCGCTGCATTTCCTTGCATTTGATTCAAGGTAACCCGTATAAAACTTCATCGTGTTACGAAAAAATTTATCGCACATGAGCGCTAACTAGGCTTAGGTTTATTAGAAGACTTCCAAGCGTAGAGCAGCGTTTTGGCAATAGACTAACCGCAAAAACTGTTATCAACCTTCCTAATAATCACTGTGTTTAGAAAGACACACTAGTCTTCTTATTCGGAACTTCAAAAAATCTTATATAGCATCTGCATAGTTAAATCAGTTTTCACGGAAAACACGAATACTAGACATGGTGTACGAGATGTGTCGCGTTTCGTACTCGAAGCTAACCGCCTGACAGAACGTTTAACCGCCGTACCGAACGTAAAGCTCGAAACGCAGAGAAATCGTGTACTACCACGGCAGAGCGCCAACGCCAAACTCGTATGATCAAACTCACATCGTTGGCTTTTTAAACTATGGGCCATCCTTTATGTTCTCCATAGTCTAGCTAAGGGGTCATATTGTCACTTACACATAAGTACAAAAATTGGGAAATAATTTTCGACGATAACAAAGCGACGGTAGCGGTATAAATGCATTATTTGAATAGATTAATGCGGTGCATTAGATTTTGCAAAGATTATATCGTCGATATATAGCTAAAAATTCTTCAAAATATGTTCTCCATTCTTTTTGAAAAATTAGTACCTCTTATAATAGAGCCCATGAAGTGCTATATTTATAACAGACGTCGTATTGAAGTAGAATGTAAAGACATAATTTAGTTATATTCAGATTTAAATAGCAATTTTGTTTGGCCGGTTTTCCCATAACAGTTAGAAGGACAGCACAATATCTGACGCTCTATTATGCACTGTACTGTGCAAATTATAGTTTTTTTATTTTTATTTTTCTAGTGTCTTGGCCGTTTCTGAATTTGTAGGCTTCGCAACGGTTATAAGGCGACGGAAGCCCATGTACGGCCACGGCGGCGACCAGTAAAGCAGCTTCTTCCCATAATGACAGCACAAGTATCACACCTTCGGATCTATATCTTTGTGAATCTTTTGCGCCGCTCGTATCTATGCCATCTGATTGGGTCGATGGCAACGAGGTCTGAGTTGAAAAACGAATGAATGTAAAGCGTAATAGTACGATAATACCGCCATGCAGAAAAACAGACGTCGTTGGAAGGAAGCGATCCATTGAACGTTGGGTACGATCGGCGAAAGCCACGGAAACGTGGGGTAGGCTAGTTTAGGCAAATACAACGTCCATAGCACAAAACTAGTAGCTATGATCCGCAGGGAGTTAGCTAATGCTACCACTATTAATGGAAACTTAGCAGAAGTTTCTATAGAAGGAAGATTTAAGTGAAAATGACATGTATGGGTTGGGTGAGTTAGCACGACGACGAGAAACAGCACCCAAATGTGTCGTACTGTCCAATTCGCCGTTATATATGACGCGACCGATAAGAGAAATCGAGTTATATACGCGCAGAATGCTATTTGACTGGCTGGTAAGGACGATATTAAACGCAATAGAATGGTCCGGTCAGGCCAGTCATTACAAGCTTTATGTTTATAGTCTACGATTATGTACAAGAAATCCGACACAAAGAAGATCCGACTTATTTCGTTTAAACCTTTAACCTTGCTATACGGCTGTCGAGTCGGTGTTTCGTGACATTAATATAAATTAAATACGGTGCTCAACCACTGCTCCTTTGAAAATTATGAGGCACATCATTCTATCCTGATAGGGTCTCTGAACTAGAACTAGACTTAGCTTCGTTTCAGATAGTGTCCTAATGGAATTGTTGAAGAGTATGACCAAGAAAATATAGCATTTTCTTTAGAGACAAGCAAAAAAAATCTCGAATTTTTTTGTTAAGAAGCAGACATTAAGTGCCGGATAACACCGATTTGCCATTGTTGAAAAAGTCTTCATCATCACAAGTTCTACACTGCACGAGTGATTGAATACGACTAATAGTATTCGCAGAATAGACTTCGTATTAGTTATCATTTGCTTTCGTTTTAAGTCAGTCAAGTTCGTTAAAAGACAGCATATTTCTCGGATCGCAGACCGAGAAGCGCTATTCTTTTATCGGGTATCTTTTAATAAATCAGGGTTGCCAGAACATTTTTTCTATTTCACCGGACCAATCGATCTCTATCGCTATATTATTCCAATCCAGAGAGTTTCTTCTGTATCTCTAGTTGCAAAACCAGATTAAAAGTATTCGCAACGTGTGTTCGTAGAGAGGCGACTATTCGTCCAACATATCTTATCGTCTTATCCATTTAGACCACGTTCCTAACCCACAGACTCCTTTTTTTAGATCTTCGGCTTCGTTACCAAGATATTTTTCGCAGATCGCAACGCTTATGAACGCCACGGGCTTATGATGCCATTGCTATTGGATCATATTATCACATGAACAAACTTGTACGCAGTTGATAATAATTTTATTAGCAGGGCTATTAAATGTGACTGGACCTAGAAAAATTATACTACAAAGTCGTAAAATGATCGATGAAGTTGAAACTTCAGACGTGCGTGCTAAATTAACCCATACTTACTACTCGTACCACAGCTTGTACACCCTGGCGATTTGCAATGTGAACAGCATATACTCAAAACTCCAGTGAAAAAAACTCGGCGCGACAGAGGACGATGTTGAGTTAACTTTGGAAAAGGCAATATCCGCATGGAGCTATACGCACACAATAACAATAGCTATATCTGTAGCACATGTAAATCACGGCCAAGCACTTTACCGCCAAAAGGACGCGTTTACGTATATCAAACGGTAGAACTAGCGTTTCTGTCAGCAGGCAGAAAGCGAGGGGTGAACTGATTGGCTTTGTCGATAGTTGGCTTCCCAGTTTGCATATGAATTGCGTCAGTGTCACAGGCGGCGATAAAGCCAGGTGTTGCGGGGGAGAAGCCGATATACGAGGCACCCACAGGAACCCTGGGATTGATGGTGAGAGTGTGGGAGCAAAAATAGAAATGATTTTAACTTGAATACATTGAACACATGGTATTACAAAGAAGTACGTCGTGCTGAAGCAAGCGCATATTGTAACATGTAAACAATCCCTTTTGGTACGTGTTTTTAGAAGCAGTACTCGATTAAAGAGGTCCACTTCATGCATGAAGAATCAGCAAGCTATCCATTGTACTAAAGCTAACCGTTATACGCTTGCCAAAAACTGTTACCTTATAGAATTAATATGTTAATTCCACAAAAAGCAACATTTGTATGTGAGCTAACGATCAACGAGCATATATAATCGATGTGCGACAAAGTATACACGGTAATGAGTTAGTCATACCTTCTCCACAAATCCATCAGATCCACGAAATCTCTATCCAAGGAAGCAAAGCAGCCGAGCACTTTGGTCATTGAAGCTAAAACAATGCTACTATATCAACCCAAATCGCCTCATAAGATAATAACTTTCCACAATTAAAAATTACTCTTTTCCTTACCACTTTGAAACCGATCTCTGCTGCCAGCCCTTGAAAATGTAATCCAACTCGAATATCAAAAAGCTATATTTGATGAGATTAAGCCAGCCGTACCATTCAAAGCTTCTCTTCGATTAATTAGCATAGAAATTTTCCATCAATCTAATTATCCTAAACGCGTTAGGCAGTATAGAAGTTCTCACTTCTGCGATAAACCAATCTTTATGCCGTTAGGTTATGATCAAAGGTTTTTTTGTCGCACTGACCAACACCTAAGCCTAGCTTAGAAACAGATTTTGGATAGAGGTAGTACGTAAACTGACCTTAAAGAACAGATGCAAAAGACGGTAAACATCTATCTAGCACACAAGGTCAAAAACAGTGGCACACGTAATCATAAAATGCACTTAACCATATGAAACTACATCGTTTATTCTGTTTTAGAATGTACACGCAATAATTTTCCTTAGCAACATAATACTTATCATGTAATAGAACTTGTGGTTCGAAAAGTTAAGAAATCTCCTTAGGTATTATAACGAAGTAAACTGCAATGTAGCTGACGCCGTAGAATCTACCCGTAATGCCGACCCGAGCCGTATGGATTCATTGCAAAGTTCTGTAGACATCACAGTTCCTGCGAAAATAGGTTGAAATTTATGACAAACGGACATCTCTAAAGACATTGTTCACCGATATAATCTGCGTATAGCTCCTACAAAGACTGCCTCAAGTCCATGTTTCACTTTAAGCTAATACGGCCTATAAAGTTTTTTTAACCCGCCAACGAATACAAGCTTGGATTGGCATTTTTTAAGTAAACGCTTTTTACTACTAGAAGTTAATCTACAACCAGCTAAATCCTGCTGTAACCGTTCAAAGAATACTGACGCTTGTCTTAAACAGCAATATTTCATTTTAAGATAAGATGCTGTTTAAATCGTCGTAGTGTTTTTTTTAGGGTTACGCGCTTACTTTTGCATTCAATAAGCATCAATGATTATGTATAGGCTGTCAAAAAAAAAAAAGTACATCGTTAAACGGGTCAGAATTGTCTGTCTAATTTTTTTTTCAGGTGTAAGTCATTCAATGTAATGAATAAATCAAGGTTAGCTTTTGTTATTGAAAGCACGAAAATGTTTAGAAAAGTGCAAAGACAATGTCGCTAGAAATTTTAAACAAGCTTACATATGCAACTTACAACCAATCGGATAAAAAATGTTTTTGGAACGGATGAAATACTTTAGTATGCTCACAGGTGGAAGACTATCAGCCAAAAAATACTAGAAAAACAGAGAAACAGCCTGACAATCTGTCACAAGCCAAATTACTAGCAAGTCAAGTGTCCACCGTATTGTAAGTTGAAACGTAGGTACGTCTTAACGGTGGAACACACAGTGAAAATGAACGAAAAAAATTTCGCGAATGGAAAAACGTGGATGCACTTTTTGGGACGATTTTTTAGAGCTACAAATAAATAGGACAATTAATATCATGATTCCGAACACTGAGCAACTGTAGAAACATGTCACGCAAGCTTACCGGACGCACTGAAATTTGTTAAATCTGTAAATTCGAATCTTGGCGATTAGAAAAAAAGTCATTCATTTTGTATAGATTTGTCAACAATTTAAATATTAGTTAATTGTATGTATATAATAATTCAAACAGTGTATTCGTGTTTTAGGACATACTGTATATACACTTTTGCGTCTTTTTTTAGCGGTACATAAGCTTATATTTACTAAAAGATGCTTTATCGATTTAAATGATTATATTATCTATTCATATTGAAAATAATTTTGTCTTTTAGGGCCGATCGAAGGGTGGAAAGAAAAGCGTTCGAAGATCCAAAAGTTGTTCTGCTCGCGCTTTAACCGTTGCGAAGCACAGTTCATTGGGATCGCCGAATTTGTAAATATCGATATCAAAACGATCAATACAGAATGATGCAATGTTATTTTAAGGCCGCTTACGTAATCTTTTGGTATAGGGCTAACCTTTGCCATCCTTACTTGTTTAACAATAAATTGAGTACCTGCTACTGCCGGCACTAGATAATCCTACTCCTAAATTATGTACAGTTTGTTCAAAATGAATAAGAAGAGGATAGTTTTGAAATACTGATTTTAGATTCAGTTCAAACTGGCTGAATAAGACCCGTCATAATCTTTCGTTTTACGTTGAACGGCTCAAATCTGGCCCATAACTTGCAGAAAAGTGTATTTTCCGAAATTCCCGCAGCTCTCAATTTTTCGATTGGATTTGATGAGGCTAGTTAGGAATCGTAGAATCCATCGTATCAAGAAAATCGTAAAATATGCCTTGTCAATAAATGCCTATTTTGGGCCCAAAATCCTCAAACTGATAGCTTGAAATGTTCGGGAGCGAGAAAATGGCGTACAGCCTTAAATCATTCAGTTTTATGAAATGATATCTGGTCAGGAATTAAATGATCGGAAGGTTTACCTAGTGTGCCTATAGGACTAACTGAATACGCACGCATGCGATGACAAGTTACTGACTGGTTACTAAGTGTACAATTCGATTTTAATTATAGTGGAGAACAACTCTAAACAATCGCTGGGAAAACGAACGAACATCAAAGAATCGTGCTCGCAGGTTTCCTTCTAACAATAACTACAGAAACAGTGAAAATCGGTAGAAGAAGTATGATTACGTACATTTTGTGACTTCCTTTCGATTTATCGCGCACCGGAGGGTCGTCATCAAGCGTACGACCGCCGCCGCCGCTGCAGTAATGAAATTAACTTGTAGGGTCTACGCAACATTGCTATATATATTGTACCAATGACATTTTCAACTGAGTATTGGAAGTAATGTTTGCACTTTCGTTCTAGGTCGCCGTGATCTTTGTGAGAAGACAGAGTTTTACTTGGACTCCATAGCGCAATTACGAACCTGAAGAGGTCGGAGGAAGACGAGAAGCAAATACGTAGACCTAAAATGCATCGTCATTTTCTAGCAGCAAACAGTATTTCAGCATCGTTCCAGCCTTCTGTCGCAGTCCCTTACCACGAAACAACGTTATCGTATAACACCATTATTAGCAGCTCTAACATATATTAATCTTGCTATAGCAGACGCCCGGTGTTTACATAGACATATGATATGCTTTCAGGGTCACTATATACAACACAGTTTGTATATTGTAACCTACGTGGATCTAGATGGCAGTTTAATAAAGCAATCAATTAATTGCCAATAATTTAATAGCAGATCAAGAAGCAAAGTGATCCGGTAGCTGATGATTGTAGTTGATTGCTATTTGCCAATACGTATGTCAAAGGGAGGTCGCAGACGATATACTAGGCTAACTCTATATTTTTAAAATAACTGGTAGCAACGATACGACAGCGCGCGGCAGGCTCGCGAGCCGGGCGTTGCCGGACAGCCGTCTATTTGATTTAGCCGTAAAACTCGATAGCTAGCTCGGGGGCTTAAGTTGTGTTTTGCATGGAGAGCTGCAGCGGGTCGTTAAGCGTATCGTACGTAATCGGCAAGTTACGTTAAGTATATCTCGCAACGAGTATCGAAAGAGCAAGAACAATGTTGGAAGATGTGGCCTGTATTCTGGATTGTCAGCGTTACGACTCGGATAAATACTATGCTATTGAGATACGGCCGTACTTATATGCAGTTTCTAAACAACGTATAGTAATTAACTATTTCTGTCTATTATTATTATTATTGAGTGAGGTTATCGAGTGTGATTGTTGACGACTTCGAAACATGTCTCGGATATTATGCAAAGAAAGAATAGCTCTCATCCATAGCATTTGCTACTTAGCATACTATTCTGGCAAATATTGCAGTAAATATGTGACAACTATAGCCGACATTAGGACAGGTCACAGGCCTAGCAGGCAAAAGCTTTGCTAATCAGCAGTTGATATCTAGTAGGTGTAAGTAGTCCGCCCTAGAACAACGCTCGAATACATATGTGACATAGCATGCTTTGCACTAGTGAGTCTAATTATACAGCCATTCCTTCTACAGTCTGTCATTTGTAACCTAAATTTCCTACGTCCAAGTTAAACCTGCTATGCTAAATCGATAAATGGTACAATATTGTAACTTAACGAAACCAGAATAAGCGAATACGAATAGAACCTAACCAGCCTCGATCATATTCAGTTAGAATTGATTTCATTTAGTCTTGTTACAGGGTATTGTCTCGCCTGTCTGTAAATACTGCATGTTTCATGCTTTAAACCATTTGTTTTGTTGGAATCTATTGTGTGCTCGGCAACGGTGCCTTTTAGCTAAAGCATCAACGGAAGCGTGGATCAGACCGGTTTGCCGGCACGAATCCCCGGTGTCGTGCTAGCCATACATACACCTTTTTTGTTCCTGCCGACAGCCCTTGGAACCATCTGTCATTGAGACATTCGAGCTGAGACGACGCCTTCTCGTGAGTGTCTTATAAGCAGTGAAACGCATCATCTAGCGAGAAATGTATGAAGGAGTTACACGTCAGAATTCGGACGAAACCAATTGATGCCTATGACCAGCCAGCAGAATATCGTGTCCGATTCTGACGTCGGAGCCTCACCATCATCACCATAAGCCAGCGCGAATTAACATTAATCATTAACGAGCGATATCTAGCCTCCGTTGGTAAAGCTTCGTAAGGGATGAATTTGTTTCAAAAAGCAGAGACCATAGTCCAACTTGTATCGCTAATGTTTTACCCGTATGCCCGGTTCTTTGTATAAATCTACACTAAAATAAAAACGGTCCTGTAAACTCCTGACGATGACGAAGACAAATAGGTGCCGGTAAGGTTTCTGGCTTCGATAGCTGGACAGTTTAAACCTCATGGGTAAGCCCCGGCAGTTGTGCATTGTCCCTAGGATATTCAATAGCAATGACGTTAGAGCCCACCGTAGGCTTTGTCAGCATATTGTTTGCCCACATGGGCAAAGGCTGTGAAACTCGATGTCGAGTCAAGCACACTGCAACTGACTTACCCTCCAGCGTACATCAACTCATTTCTGGCTGTCATCGCACTTGCAATGAGTTGACTTATGCCAGTTGCCGAATGACGCTTCCAGTAAGTACTGGACCTCCTGCGGCGAGGTGCACCGTTCAAGTGTTGGCCACTATCAAGTCACGTTAGTTGTCCTGAAACGTAAGTGGAGCCGGGAGCAGGAAGAGAGACAATAAATAAATATGGCCTATTTTGCTCAAAAGTGCAGACCGGTAACTGGTAAAGACGATATCGAGTTGGGTTTACATATTGGCCTTATAAGTACAAGTTAAAGCACAACCTTCAAACGTGTGCTATGTCGAGAACTACTAATCCTGTAAATGTATTCTATCAATAGCTTGAAGGGACTCGATAATAGGCAAGGGAAGACGGAAGAAGTTAAGCTGACAAAGTGAACTTGTAATTTCAATCAAAAATAAACGAATGAGTGCGATACAAAAAATTGTGGCTCTATCTATCCTAATAAAAAAAGCTCGTCAGCCCTCTTGTTATTGAGAAACCAACATAGAATGACATACGTAAATGACTCTAAGCAGTATCGGGCCTCACCATGGCGATAAACATAATATCGATTCATGGTGATAATATGTAAGACTGTGACTTGCTAGCTACGTAATATCTCGTTGAGGATAACAATACTTGCTTTATCTTGCCATGACATAAATCGGTCGTACAAATAGGTTCGTTAATTATATCATTATTATTAGTATCAGAACGCTGCCTCCGAACATGGCATTTTCGTTGTAGTTATCGTCCACAATTGATAACTACTCCTAATTCACTCCCGACACGCTACTGAAATTATATCTTCCTGTGGTCAATCAACTCAGACGGTATATTTTTGAACTTCACGAATGTCTACAGATGAATGTTCCCGTCACCTGCCCTGGTCAGATATCCTGATTACGTTATTTCACGTCACCGTGGGCGTGCTACACCAAGCGCACAGTGTCCCCAATTGAAGTTCAAGCCGCCGACTATTTGAAAAACTCCTCGCATCCTTCTTCCTGCTATAAACAAGCCTGTGCTTATTGAATGTGTACGGCAAATTGTCTATAGAAAAAGGTCAAAGTACCACGTCAACGAGATGACCGAAGGGTACAGAATAATCACAAGGCCAGTAAAACAATTAACCCATCACTAATATTTTCAACTAAAAAGAACTTTCAAGGCAACATTTCTTGTTTTCAACGAATAATTGCTATTTTTGTTTATTTTGTATTTATGTTTATATATATATATATATATTGTAACCAAGAAAGAACATACAATACACGCCACACGGGGCAAAATCGGTTTACAAATCGTTTAAGATTTCCAAGCAGAGCGCACTGGTCTATTTTATGCTGGTATCGTACATTACATTCGTAAATTAGCTCTATGTTAATTGATCAGAAAAAATACTGTATACCGTCGAATTATTTATGAGGAATTAGGTTTTGCATAAAAGCTCCAGTCCAGTCTTTGTGCTATTAAATAGATGGGACTTGTCCCTCAATATCACCAATCATGCTTGATTTGTGTTTATGCAAACAAAAACTCATAATTCAATAGCGATACAGCAACTCGTTTACAGACGATAGGTAATACGTTTGCGGCATAAACGCAAAGGGAACATAAAAAAAAACTCGTGTTGTCTACGGTGGTGCTTGAACTATATCTCGTAAAATCAGTGTCGTTTGATGGGACGTTGTCCTCAATTGAAACGAGCCTTTTTCATGAACTCCAGTCCAGCCAAATGTAATAAGAGATATGGTACTTCATTATGTACTATACTTTTATGGCACCATCATCCGATATCACATATCAGTACCTTATGAAGGGTAGCGGAAGCACATTTTTATGCCGTCATTCCCGTGGGCTAGTATAATATCGCTGGTTGCCGTTCTGATGGCTTATGTAATAGAACGGCTTATATCATGTCGTCCTTCTACGGTCTGTCACAAGAATTATTACCGGATGGCTCGGATTTCAGCCTTGCAAAGCCTAACTCCCTCCTTGGACCTCGTAATTTGTCTGGCTTGTAGAGTCAAGACACTGCTGCGTATTGGCGTAATAGATTTGAGCTGCCCTCGATATTTATTACGTGGGTTCAATATGTTTATCCAAGCTGCCTTGTAGGCATGTGCTACCTAGGTTATCGAATTTTATAGTAAAAGAAGTATCTGACAGCACCTGTCGAGCTTATGTGAAGTAAATCAATTATCTGGCAGTAAGCAGTCCAGATCTCTATTATAGTTTTCAAGAGATACACGTCCTTAGTGCGTGAAGTAGATCAAAGCTTGAACTCTACGCACCGTCAAATTTTTATGCAGTGATCCTACAATATGATAAAACCTAATCCAATAACGGTACCAAAAAATGTATATTTTTAGAGTGCATCTGGTGAATTCGCCCACTATGCCAGTTATGATGTGCTCCAGTTAATATTCCCACGTTACAAAAAATTGTTTGTTACGTGTCGAGAAAAAACTTTAGCTTCAGAAAATGACAATTCAATTAGCAACTTGACTCACTATAGAATGAGTAATTAAGACTGCTAAAATCTACAGTTTTTTTTGGATAGCTTATTTATGATGACTATACCTTATAAATCCTTATAATCCTGTATTTTCCATGGGAAAAATAGGTCATATTACATAGATCGTACATAAAAAAAACAGTCGCCTAGCTCTGTTAATTAAAGTATTATGATGTTTTTGACAATGTGACGCTGCAAATAAGGTAACCTACTTAACGATTTTAAACAAAGGATGAATTATAGCTCAAATTGGCGGAGCAATACCTTTGCTCTGTTCTCCGCTGTTGCGAAAAAAAGGGCAACATAAATGTCATGCTTCCCTTAAGTGCGAATTAAAGTTGCCCAGAAAAATGGCGGCGTGCTACATCGCAGTGATAAAACAATTGTCAAGAGCAAATTCCACCAAGGAAAGGCTTATTATGAGTGTCCGGAAGCACTCGGTGCTGACAAATTTGAAACACACCAGGTTCATCGCTGGCTGAAATGGAGCCGTCCTGTATAGTCCTACGAGCGTGATTTGCACGAAATTTAGGACTGATTTGTTATAGTAGGTTGTCGGAAGACCAGCCCACGTTAGTCCCATTGTTCTGTTCATCACCGAACCAATTCAATCAACATCTAGTAGAGTTGTCATTATAGAGCTGCTCCATTTCTACAGTGACAACGGTACCGTTTATTCGGACCCGAAATATTCGTATACTGTCAAAGTTTGAAATCTCCGACCGTTGATATGGAAGCTGCATATTTATTATCTAGCTGTCGATACGGTAGCTTGTACGGCCAAGCCTTTGGTAGAAAGAGACCAGGGTCATTGCTTCAAGTCCCGCCAACGACACATACTACACAACCTGTATGAACAAAGAAAGTTATTTATTTACAATTTAGTTGATATTATATTTAATATACCTCGTTTTATTATCATATAGACAACTTACCGTTTGTAGACGACGCTCCGTCCTGATCGCATGGAGCACCATTGTATTTCCAGCTAAAGTAAGCAAACTAAGTGTGTACAGCCCGACGCCAAGTAACACTTGCTGAAATGTGCTACCATCTTCAGAGGGGGCAGACACCATCTCCCAGTCGAGACCGTCCGAACTTCCGTATGCTCGCGAGCCACTCTGCTCCATGTTTTGCCCAACCGTGACGACACTTTCGGTGGAGTTCCACGCTTCGGTTTCAAAGAAGCTAGTTCCATGAGGGGTCGTATTGCTTTTTTGTACACCACTCTGTAATCCCGCCTCCTGCCATGTGATCATCGTGTCCGCTTCGTACGTGTACGTTGTGACCTCATCAAATACTGTGTATAAGGTAGTGTTTGGCAGTATTAACAGTGGCGGCAACTGAGTGCCTGAAAGGGCGGTAGGCGTATTCAATGGGAGTGTCTGGGTCGAGGGATACGTCATTGACACTCCGCCTACCGGCAGGTCCGCCCACTGCCATACCGATAACAGATACACGATAGGCATCAGAGCCATTCTGGTGGCTGCTAATAGTGGTGGTGACTGTAAAAACATTGTTACATGCTGTAGTACTGACTTTTCGTTAGCTTCGAGAATAATGCGATGGTGTTGAAAAGACAACAAAGAAACAACAGCGGCAACAACAACAACGACGGCGTCGATAATAACGGCTGACAGCTAAATCTTGCTCACTGATTAAGTTACTACTGCTACAAGCTAAATCACTGCCATGTAGCAGACACCGTGCCCGGAGCCGTTCGTTAATCATCGAACGGGCCGAGACGGATATATCTCCGGGGCCTTGCTTAACGCAAGGTCTCGCATTAGACAGTTTTTTTTTTTTTTTTTTTCTTTTATAACGTTCAGAGCAATTAAAATTTGTTAGAAAGCAATATGTTGCATAATTCACCTTGAACGCTACCACGCACACTCTAAAACCTGCAATCCCACCACATAGCAGATTGCAACAAAGCAACTCACGAAATTTGCTCACTGAAACCAATCACTAATCCATTTGTTTAGGATCAACAATCTTCGTTAAGTTATATCAAGTAACTGAATTGAACCAACTAGTAGCATCACAGTAGAAGAAGTTGCAAACTTCATCGCCGATATTCTATCCGATCTTTAGAGTATCCGTGATGCTTGACTGACGTGAGTAACGCACTTGACAGCTGGGATTTCCTTTGCCGTGCAGCAGTAGACATAAACCCTGTTAGTTGCTATCCCTGGACACTTCGGCACATCATCATGTTGTTTCTTTACTTACGCAAGTCATTTGTAAAACTTCTAATGTAGCTGTTATCGTCGTTACCGCGTAATCGTTACCTTTGTCGTCACATACACACACACACAAAGACAGACAGGCACATGTTGCGCACACGTCAACAAGTACAGAAAAACAGCTGGCCCAGACCAATAGCTACAAAGGTATACTACACCGTGCACCGTATACCGTTGTGCGTATCGCGCGCAAACATCGCTTTCTCCGAGAACGTGCAATTCTGAGGAAGAGAGGGGCAATGGGAGAGGGTCTTCTACCGTGGAGAGGGAGCGCAAGTCTACGGTCGACAGCGGGGACCTGCTTCGGTTTACAAAAAATGAACGGGCGTACGGACCAACAAAGGGGGAGAGGGAGAATCAGGACTGAGCGCGGGACGAGGTGAAGCACGATGAAAATGAGCGCCATTGCAAAAACCACAACAAGCTAATACAAGGCGGATTAAACAACTCCTAGCCAAAGGAACTTATCGCGACCTCTAGGGAAGACAGCCAAGGCGGCTGCCGCTGCTGCTTGTGTAGCTGGTGGACAATGGATATGCCTACGTACGGTAGCTTTAGTGATCGGAATACGTATTAGGTATGCCACAGCAAGCCCCGCGGAATTTAGTATGCGAGAATTTGCGCTTCTCTTCGTTTTTAAATCGAGGATGATTCGTCGAAACAAAATTATTGATGTATAGCGCATCGCCTACATACTATCTATGTACATCTACAATGTCAGAAACGTCAAAAATAAATGAAGTAATAATAATAACTGGAAACGCCATAGTGCCTTATACCGTTTTCCGCCAAAGAGCATTGCTAAACCTCGAGCACATCCATTTATCACCTTCGTCAAAGTATATACACGAGCAGCCATAGCCTGCTGCTATTTCGGTGTAACAAATAATTATGAGGCAAACTTATATCGCAGTAGCAAAGCTAACTGATTAATCACTTTAGCAGATTATATAAGAACTATTAAGTGTTTCTGCCACTCGCCAAAAGTCAGTTCTGTTGGTCTACTTCTGTTTCGCTCGGCGTCATGGAACGACATTATAGAACCACGGGTAGACACTATTACCAATTGCTGCTAGGTACAAATATTATACATACATCAACAATCACAACTCAGAGGGAGTCCGCCCTGGTCACTCATATCAACGGTGATAATCACTGTGAAAACGTTTTGCCCAGTAGGCCTTTTTAGCATTTAATAGTTCATACCATTATTCGATAATTTAGATGCTGTTTAGACAACACATAGTAAGTAACATTACCTTTTTTTTGTTAGGATACGAAGTAAGGCGTATACTGAAATGTAGGAAAGCGTTTGCATCAGTACTAAACGATCATATCTCTATCGTGCTATCTCCCTCAGTGCCTTGAAAAAGCGACGCAACCTACTGAGGGTAAGCGTAAATGCCATAGGGTGAATCGCAGCAGTCGTACGTGAACGGGGATCATGTGCCTTGAATTTAGAAAGCCAGTCTAAAACATAGAACTCTTCGTCTGTCCGTGTTCCTAATCAAAGCTTTTGTAGAAGCACTAAACCTGGAGATATGACATGTTTACCATTCCAGACAGAGAGTATTACGTACTAATGTGTTAGTGCGGGGTAGTGACCTAGTAGGTCCGTTATCTTTGGAACTAGCTGGCGACTGAAACGAAAATATCTAGTTCCAAGCACCACGTGTTAATATAATTGAATTTTTTTTCTTTACCAAACAGCTAATTGGTTGTTTATATAAAACAGACGAAGCAGCTTTGCTTTAATGAGCAGCAGTTATTTTGGGCTTTACAATTCTAAGTACTGTATCCCGTCTTAAGGCTGGCAATTATTTACGCTGTACGGTTTGTCTGCATATACTATAAATACATTCAATAACTGCAGCATCTCGGTCTATGTTGCATTGAGAACATTATAGTACCACAAGGCTGAATGAATTCACAATAGCAGACCATTGATGGTAACAGTTTTATATGCTCGTACGTATGCTGCTGACGTCGAGGGAACGCTTTACTCCAAACATCGCGGTTAAAGTCATATGCTGTATCTAAAGCCATTTGTTTGCACTTTTCAAACTTTGCCCGCTTTAGGGAATATTCTATGTAATATTGCACCTTAAATGTTATTTCCTCTGATTATGTCTGCGCGGACGTTTTACAAACCTCCATTCCGGCTAAAAACAAAGGACGCGACTATATATATTCATAGTAATTATATATATATATATTATTTGTATTTGTTAGAGTTCGCTATATTTTACTAAGCTGAACTGATATTTGTATTATTTTATTATTACCCAAATGGGATTGATAACTGTGCTAAAAGACCACGTAACAGCCACGTAGCTATAACAGCCACGCCGACGTCTAACGGAGTATAAATTTGCTCTCGTCTAAGAAATTTGAAAGTTACAAAAAGAAGTTTGCACCTTTGTCACTGCTATCAGTAGTCGACAGATTATACGGTCTATCAAATGCACATACATACTGTACGTTTCGATTATCTTCACCGACAAGTACGCATATATGCCTGCGTGGAAAAAAGTTATATATATATATATATATATATATATATATATATATATATATATATATATATATATACTTTTTTCTTTTTTCGTAATTTACCACTTCTAATTATTATACGTTTATAAACAAGTCCTCGGAGTCTCCGCTTTTTATGTACAGCATACCCATAAAAAGTTCACTGGAATAGGAACCATTGTGGAACCAATGTGAAGTTTCTCTGAGAAGCCGTTGCAGTTATTGATAATTATAATAATGCCTTACTTTTTAAGTATCAACAGCTGCTAATAATTTTTGCGAACGTATATATATACTCTTAAAGATGTTAGATCTAAAAATCCTCTTCACACTTTTGTAAAGCGCGATAGTACATTGTCGTTTCTTGGACTTGTTCAGTGTGTTAGCTTTACATCAGATGCACGCGGTTCAGACATATTCAGCGATACTGAAGGTAACTGAAAGAAAGAAAGCAAGCAAAAATAGTTTATAGAAAGCTGAGTCCGTTCAGAAGATTCAGAGATAGTTCATGGAATATAGCATACTATTTATTAAGAACATATGTAAATGCTTATTAGTCATTAAAGCTGTACATCGTATAATTTCTAGTATAATAAGCCATTCCACCAGTAAAATATATTCTTTCAAGTCAGATTGGTTCTATTTTGTCAAAAAAGCACAATTATCATGGACAAAGACAAATTACCTAACACAGTAAATTCACTTAATTTAACAATTCTAATACTGTAGAGTACCTTCACATTGTCTAGGCAAACATGTGTGTATATATCTATCGGACTTTAGTTATTCAAACAGATGTTATAATTAGCCCGTAGCTGACTTTAGCTAGATGCAGACTAAAGTATTTGGAGGCTTTACACCTTAATATACGAGCATATCTAGGTAGTCTGTAGTATCGTGTAGTACTGAAACAGAAGTAAGGGCTATGAGTTCACTATTGATGTTGCAGTTTCGTGTCAACCACCAATTAAATCGGGCCTTTGCACGAGTAGCAGCAGACAAATGAGCTTGCCAGGCTTTGCAATAATATGTATATTGCATTCGGGGAGATTTTATTTTTAAATAAACTGATATACAAATTTGCTCACGAAGCAACAGAAGATAGGATTAGTTTAAAATGAAAATAAACGTTTTCAAACCAGTTACATATCTAGCTCTTGAAAATATTGACAGAAATCAATCGAAGCCTAGGATGGCTTATCGCATTGAGTACTTTAAAAAACCGTGCGTACAGTCGAACCTAATCTTGCCATTGTTGTGCCTAACCTAGACTTGTGTTCTGTCTACCAGTTAGGTGGCGGTATGCCTGTTCTTGTGAGAACTGTTTTACATGAGAAGAACATGCCGTGCGCACCCTGCAACAGTAATTAACATTATTAGGTTTTCGTTTTCGCTTAAGCTTTCTGCGCGATCCAAAACCGTGAGTCCTAGCTTTATGTAACCGACTACATGTAAAACCCTACATTTATACCCACAATATGCTCAAGAGTATCACAGGACGTTGTCGTCTTATCTTATTAGGTAGGTTTGATGAAAGGGTGAGCTTCTATCGAAAGAGAAAGGTGCGTTTGCAACAATAGCGGGCGTTACCTACTTCTTCAAGGAAAAAATTCATAGTGAATGAGATTCGCATAATCTATTCTAAGTCACCGACAGAGCTCGTGACATGATCTTTACTACGTGATATTCAAGGAGAATGGTATAGACTCCGAGAGCGTTAAAGTTTCATGTATAGCAAGTTGCTTTATTCACACAAATTGTGTGCCATTTACGTGTCGTTGACCCGAAGCAGCTGCTCTTCGTTTCATTATGCCAAATTCTCGGCTATTGAAACTATTCGTGTGACTCACATGACGTCCAAATCAAAGAGCTCTTATGGCTTTTTACTGCCCCGAGAAATGTAAGTCGGAAGATTTAGAAGCTTACTTTAGACCCCGAGAGATCAATGGGATTTTCAGAAAAGCTTTCGTCTTCTAAAAAAATCGCTTCAGATTTAAGAAATACTTATCACTTATATGTGCGTTTGGTTTACTTTGACCCTTGATACATAGTTCCGCGGCTTTTTCGGGCAAGAGCGCGATGTCAAGTTTTGCAGGAAACTTAATTTACTTTTGCACGCCACTAAATAAAAAAAATATTGATAAAGTGCCCCTCTTTCGTCAGCTAACGGCCGACCCGTGATCGGGTCCGTGACTCCACATTTACCAGCTGATATGGATGCCATAGGCCACAAATTTTCAAAAAATCACATCCATGCTTTGTACTTCGAAAGCCCTGCGAACTAAGTAAAAAATCATTACAAGTGGTGCTAATGCTGTGAAAAGTTTCTGGGAACTAAACTGTAAATTTTTTCCCGAATGTACAAGGGTGCTAAGAAACCTGGACCCCCTCAGAATAATTTTGGAGCTTTGGAGTCTATTTAAACACAGAAGCCGTAAGGCCTTGTCGCCACGCAATCCCTAAATATCTATCGCTCCTAATAAAAACTTGACCGTAAAGACACGTTCTCTATTTGAAAGATCCTGCCAAACATCTGCTCACGCGGATACCTAGACTCTAGCTTATGAGATAACCAAAACTTGCCTATAACACTTCCCCCATTATCGCCTCAGCCATCACTGGGACTGAATTAACTCTTTTTCGATTTTTAAATTTGGTAAGCTGTACGGTATAAGTTGATGCTCAGAAATTCTACTGTTACTAAAAAGTATTAATTATCAAAAAGTTGTAAAGAGATTTTGTCACTCTATCGACTAAAATTAGCCAGACTGCTGGGAGAACACGCTGTGGGTTTGTCACTACGGCGATGCTACTGCTTGTACCGCATTTCTTGCTGAAAAACTCGCCATCTTTATTCTCTCAACCCCTGTATTAGCCGGATCCAGGTTCCTGTTATTTTTCTGTGACTCTAAGCTCAAGAATAACCCTAACAAAAAAAGGCTTTAACGAAATCGAGAAACCTCAAGTAAAATGAAAGCATACTTCGAGCCAATTCTTAGAATTGAGTTCGAAAACTATTTAATATTAACTTTCGAAAACAACGGTGCCATACATGCAGCGGTTCCAACGAAAGTTAGTGGAAGATTTGAACAATTCGGGCAAGTTCGACTGGTACAATGCCAAATTCTTAAGAAACATTTTTAACCCAATGCCATACAATATCACTACCTGATGTACATTTATCTCCCTCGGCTTAATGCATAAGTTAAAAGTATGGTCGTTTTCAATAGATAAAAGAATTTGCGTAAGATCAGTGTTCAATTTCAAGATGGCTTTCGTTTGTAGCCTCTTGAGGATTGCCTTACTACGATTAAGTATTCTACATGCTAGTTTTGAAAAAGTGTATCAAATAGTCACAAATACAAAGCTAACATTTCCGGTACGATACCTACTAAATTTAGAAACATGAGGTAGTCTAGGTTATGTAGACACTATGTGCTTAACCGTTTGGCACGGTGCCCAACGGGACTATTGGATACAAAGCTATTATTTACGTTTTTAAGATTTGCTATACAAAGAAATTGTTACAAAAGTCAAATGTTACGATTTATATTTGATTGAATCAAAAAGCATCATAACACATTTAGTTCTGTGCAAGCTTCAAGAATGAGATAGGATCTTTTGGGTAGAAAGAAGTTAACAAACAAACAAAGTGCGTCTACTTGAGAGGAAATAGTACCTAATAAAAGTCCTAAGCATCACGTTATGATGTCGAGCAATGGGTTCTGTGATATTAACATTAAAGCTTAATTTTGCATGGTCTTATCAAAGGTGACTTGTTGGGTATATAGGTAGTCCATAAGTGGTATCTTCAGGAACTGTTTCCGAAATCCGGCACTTGTGTGTAGATATATCTATTTTAACTGCTTGCTATTGGCGGTTTCGTTACGAGTTGCAACGCACAGGTTAAAGTCAGCAACATATACTTCGTATATTTCTCGTGAACATAGCTAAGGTCAGGAACAACAAATCGCTTCTCCTTTTATTCCTGCCCTCCTCGTATAAATATTATTCAAAACGTATGCTGTATACGCTCACATTAACCAAGGAATGTCAATGGCTGCCGGTTAAATTAAAGATCTTTCATTCCGTTCGTGGTACGCCAGGTTCGTCCGTAGCTTTGTCAGACGAGCGATTGTTATACTACTTCGACCTGCTTTCGGTTTTAATGCGATGCTTTTAGAGTGACCTAAATTATGGCATCCCAGACCAAACACTTTTCGAATAGCCATGGCGGCAGTGTCGCTCCATCTATGCGAAGAGTTAGCCGATGGACCCATCAGATTCTTATCACAAATCGCTGCGGCTGACTGCAGATGGTTAAAGGTCGCATTATTCATTCTCGTATGCCATCAAATTCGAAGTCAGCATTTCTTCATGCGTTCTTAGTCTTGCCTGTGGTCCTTTTTCGTATCACTTCTAGCGTTTCTTAACGATCGCGCGGTCCAGGATTGTTTATGAAATCGTTTGCTAAGCTTTTAGCATAAAGTTTTCGAGGTGGTAATTCTAGTACTCTTGAGGTACCTTTTAAAGTGTTCTGTGAAGAAGATTTCATAAGCTTCTTAACCTCAGTGATAGAAACCAAGTAGGTGTATTCTGCAAAGCCGGCCGCCAATCGAACACGGAGTCCACTAGGAAACAAGTAAAGGTAGGCTGCAAGAGCTTTTAGAGTCTAATATTCAGGGAATTCTTCCGATACAATTTTGTGCTTCCTGGTGGAGACTATTATTCGGAAGATCTCGACGATGTGTTAGTTTCTAACATATACTCTGCTTTGTTCTTAAGTACCAATTTTATGAAATAATCGCTGAACGGCGTTCCTAACAGCTCCAAATTTTATGGAGTGGGCGTCTTTTTTTCTGATTCGATAAACGGCTTTTCTCTTAAAATGAACGCACCCTGTACAACAAAATCATTACAACCAGACGCCACCTAGAGTTTTTGGACTTTCTTTACGCTTTGCAATACTGACTCCACATAGCCCCTCAAATTACCATCTTGCAACTAATATGGATGGAACACTCAAGTTAGGTATTCTGGGCCGCAGGCGTCCCTTTGTTGAGCGCCATATCTAGAAGAAAGTACCTTCTAGCACACACGAAGTTCGCTAGGGAGACGTCACATCAGTGCATTCTGGTAGTTTCCAATTTTAAGTCTCGTGCGAGACAATTAAAGACATTCAAGGAAGATTCTAATGGAACGTACTGCGACTTCATAGCTGTGTTGGGGCCGTAAGACTGATGTTTAGCGTCATGTGCCTATGAAATGCTAGATCTCTCACCGTGTTCAACCCATGACTATTGGTTGAGCTATTCCACCCTTTTTCTGAGTAGCAACAATAGCCTTCATCAAAAGTCTTCAGCAGAAAATTTGGAACGTGGTTGTTTACTACAAGCCTATAAAAGCTTATTAGTGATTGCAAGGGCAGATTGGTAGATCTATCGGTACCTTGCTGGTTTGCAGAATGCCGGACTTCAAGCTATTTGAGCCTCCCCTTAAAATGTTAGGAAGGCTCCATATACAAGACAAATCTACTTCATTGAAAAAGAAACTCAAGCAGGCATTCCAAAGCATTACAGGCAGAAACACTCTGTAGAAGGCATTGTTAACAACATAGACAATGTGTGAATTTCATGCGATTAAATTGAGTCATATTTGCATAGATTGTTCGATTACAAATCGAAAATGTCTTTGATGGTGCTGCTATTCCTAAGCTGTTTTATGATTCTGTAACAATTCTGCTCTAACACGCCGAAAACTTAACGTAACAACGATGCACGTGGTATATTGCACCTGTTAGCTACTTTCATCATAAATATATTCCCTAGTTGTTTTAAAAGCCCAATATCTTTCCCCTAGAGCGTGCCCAAACATGAACACGACACTGTAGTATTACGTACGGTATAACATGTGACATATAACAAAAGGTACATTTGACTCTATGAAATTGCAAATGTTCGATTGATAAATTTTTGTAATTAAACACCTTCTTTCTTAGGGAAATCTTGTCATCGAGTTATGGATCTTGATTTCGTCTATATACATTTTGTGGACCGGATAAGTAAACTTCGATACTTCCAGCAAACACAGTATATAAAAGCGGACTTACCGCCACAAAATTTGAATTAGTAAAGAAAATTACTGTCAACCGGCCTGATGAATACGGGAATGAACGAGCTTTCACACAAACAGCCATTAAGCTTAATCACAAATATCCGATCAGCAGTAAGCTAGTGTTCGAAAGCCGATCATGAAGACTGACATTTCACACAATAATGTTTCTTGATTGCGTCAATGGAGGGTACAAGAGAAGTTCAAATAGGCACCGTGCAACGAGGAATGACAACGTCTAGCGAGCGCTGTATGTCAGCTGGTCGGAAAATCCGTTAACGGTTAGACATGTGTGTATCTCGATAAGATAGAAGGTAATCTCTTTGCTTGTCCTTTCAAATTTGCTGAGCGTTGTCTTCTTGTACATTAAAAAGGCAGTCGATTCGCTCAAGATCCAGGGCAATGATCAACTAATATTTTTTTTTAATTTTCACTTGACGCAATAATAAACAGCACTCAGCAAAAAAGTGATTATATAGAGTTCTGACTGTCTGACAAGGTAATAGAACGGCATTGAGTGAACTGCATTAGGTATTCGTAGTACGAGTAACGCGTAAAAAAGTGGTGACTAATTTATTAGCCTTGCTGATAACTAAAAAAGATGGCCGAACAAAATTTATATGCATTATTAACATATGGAACATTTAACAATTCTTCGAAGTTGTTTCCAAACGTGTCTCAGCAAATCTTAATGTAGCCAGGTCAAAGATACCTTACGAAACTGCGGTTATAAAAACAGTGTTTTGTATGTGCCTCGACCAAGATTTCATTTATTTTTTCCGACGCACGCGGTCAGTTTCAATGTATGAACAAAGTTTCGGAATCATTTCTCCACATCAAGAAATTATCCAAACTTTAGGGTTTAGACGGGGTAGATCTTGCTGGATCCATTTGGGTGTACACTTACGAAAGGGTGCAGTTTCAATATGCCATGGCAAAGATTTACAAGCACTGAAATTTCAACCATCTATTGCCGTATGTATGTTCATAATAACTATGGCAACTTGTTCAATGAGAACTCAGGTCCACTTAATCATTCCCTTCGCAGAATGTCGAGCAGTGCTTGTTCAGCACTGCAGTCAGTCCACCGGTTCTCATTAAACTGCTTGCGTTCATATCAGTCGCAATAGCGTTGAGCGTCCAGAAACACAACTGCATGCCGCAATCAATCTATGCAAAACAAACGGAAGTAGAGCATTATCCAAATGTGGGCTAAGAGAGAAACAATGGTTCTTGAGAAATTTGTTCTTTTCTATGATTTTGCTTGAGGTTGAGGGTTTCTGAACCATACTCTAAGGTGTAGCTCAACAGATTGCCCTTTCCAGTAGAAAACAAATTAAACCTACTGAGATATTTAAAACTAACAAGCTTCAAATATAATGCAGGTTAGAGCTTCTTTTTTTAGAGAAACCTAGCTCACAAAATATATATTGAAAAATTCGCAAACGAAGCTTAGGTTTCACACACAATATAATTTTCAAGTTCTTTCGACTTTTCTTAGGCGTTCGAGTTGCTTCAGGCTTCTTTAGTTTTACTTCACGGCTTCAGTTTTAATTTTATGATATTCTAAATTTTTATCTGTAAATATCTATGAGTGGATCTATGAAGAGAACCATATACACTTAAAGACATCAGCATAGTATAATTAAGGTATCAAAAGGCGCTCAAAAATGTTATTTTTTAACCGTCTTAGCTTGATACAAATTATTAAATGAAACGAGCAGCAGCTACATCGATTAAATAGTATATCAGATGTCTCTTTCCCGCAATGGTAAAAGAATACGCAAAGCTATCTTTAAAAAACTTTTTCCCATATATGGTATAATTGTTCGCTGATTCCATTGAATTGTTCTGATTCTGCACCTATTCTTATTTACCATATTACACATTGACTTTTTCGCGCACGTTGGCATAATTATTAGATTGTATAACATTGCTTGTATAACACCACGTAGGAAATAGAACAGGTCAGCTGATGCCACGGTTAGCTTCTGCTAAAGTACGCAACAATACAAAGAAAGTGATAAATTGTCGTGTAAGAGCGAGCACATCTTTGCAATCGGAAGACCATTCTATATTAATACAAGACCATACAATTTCCATTGATCTTTTTAAGCTAACTTAAGTAGTGTAATAAGTAGTCTAGCTCCGTTGTAGTTGAGCGCAATACAAATTCTAATCACCGACCAACTAATCGAATGGACCCCGGAAATTCGCTGAAAATATCTGGGAAAATATCGTCACCTATACTCTAAACAGACCGAATACCAAATTGGGTCCTAACGTCGATTATTTTATCTTTTTCTGGTATCTCTAAAGTTATATCCTTCTTCTGTCTTTTTATTTGATCCTGTTGATAATATCTTTCTATTAGCTAACAGCTTATGACGACGAGAAAGCCATGTACCGTAAAGATGCAAGTGTGTCCGGATTTTACAGGTCTCGCCCATAATGACAACAGAATCGCTCGCATAACTTGCTTGGTACGGTCAGCCTGTAGATACAAGGTTGTACGTGTAAAATCATGAAAACTTTCAAGATGTAAAATATTTCACGGCCGAGCCAAGAGAGATTCTTTGATTAGTCTATTCAGAGTCAGCGGACGGCGACAAAAAAGGACTTGGATTCAGCTGTTGAAACCCTAAATCCAAATAGATCCTGTTACGCCTTGAACTCTAGATGGCATGCACTCTTGTACATCTGAAATGGGAACAAAGGTTTAGCGAGTTTTAGCACATTGCCTAGAACGTTGTTAGCATTCCGACTACTATGGTGGCTTTTTGTTGCAGCATTCGAGGAGTTACACATCACAGTGGGTCGCTGCGTTGTCCATTTAATCATTGGCTCTATGTTAAGCTACCCAAGGCTCGGTAAGCTTTAGTTAGGCAACGTGGTGTTTGTTGGATGAAGCATTTTTCGGTTTAAGTGCTATTAATTGGTACCAAAGGGCATGAGACAAATCACGAGGGCACGAAACTATTTTTTTTAAATAAAATACTCCACAGTCTACAATTTATAGATATTTCAGGTGATTGCGCTAAAGCAAGGCTTGGTCTACTGAAGGCCTCTTGCAGCAGATACAAAGCAGCCATACTACTGTGAAATTTCACGAAACTGTCAAACTACGAGCTATTTAAAGTTATGATGAGGCCCTGTCAAAATTAATACGTTTGGTTATATAGAAGATAACACTTATGGGACTGCCAAACATCTCACAAAAAAGGCAAAGAGACGTTGAATCTTACATAAAATTATCACCAGAGTTATCCGATGGAAATAGGGAGAATTATATTTAACGATTTTTTGCGACATAAAAGCAACACTTTGTGGAAGAAATCTTACACACGTATTCCGAAGTAGTAGAAAATGACTTCTAAACGTTACAAAAGCTTGCTATAGGCCGTTGTAAAATACCTTTTCTTTTTATGGAAACAAAATCTCATCATCGCGAAAACGTCATTGAAATTGTGCTATCTCTATAACGATGCCTTTTGTGTCTTATCTCAGATTGCTTTTCCTTCGCTATGGCCGTATAATTTTAATAACCTAAGGTATAAACGTTTGGCTAACCGCGGATTATTTGCATTAAATAAAAAATATATTGTATGACAGTTTAACTCAATGAAGGTGTCCTTGATATTCTTTGACAGTTTGCAAGAACTGACCGCATATTAATAGTTCTAAATGCATGGATCACGTTCTTGTTATGGCCCTGAGTACAATAGATAAGAACACATTGTTGTTATGTTAAACGATCATCTTTTTATTTCCGCTCTGTACATCACCCATCTGTGTTCTGTTTATCTATTCTCTCTGTCCTTTCGGTTTCGTTCGGTCTTTATCTGTTACATTATTCGGCGCCAGTGTACTCGCTCACTTAGTTTCACCTCCAATGAAATTTTTATCCTCACCCAAATTAGTTAACCGCCACACCAACGAATAACTATTATCCAATAACAATAATAATATTCGTAATTAGATTGATGTTTGTGTCCTTTTACTTCATCTGCTAGCTTCTCTGATTAGACGTTGCAGTGCAGGGTAGCATCTTAGAGCAGTGCAGGCGCTTGTCGTCAAAGGCTAATTCTAAGGAATCTTTTTATAGTTCATTACCTACCCGTTTCAGCATCTATTTCATCACTATCGTAGCATTTGCTATGTTAAATTACGTCGCCACCGTTCTCGTATCGTCAATTCAGCACTACTGCGTAACTAAGTTCTATTCTCTGATGCGAATTTTTTTGCTGTACATAAATTAAAGCATGCACTTTACAGTCACCATCGAAATATTTTACGCGGGCTTAATAGTTGGAATTTTGAGTAGAGTAAACAAAACATCCCGTCACTGAACCCTTTTGTGTGTGTCGTTAAGAAATAATGACACACAATTCGAATATATGGATAACCTGGAAAACGGTTAAATAAGCCAGCACGATAAGTAAGGAAAATCAGAGAACAGATGGGTATCTCCCAAGAATCCAACATATTAATGACGCGTCGGCTATTTTTGCTCTAACATATTTATCTATAATTGTTGTTCTCTTATTCTCATTATTCTTACCTTTATTCGTTATCTAATCTAATCGTGTAAAAATTTTCCACTGTCGTCTGATTCGTATAATCATCTCATTAACGGTTTACTTTCTTTGATTAAGAATCTCCGTCTTCGTCTTTCAGCCCTACAGTTTATTTGTTATTTCTTTGTTTCACACACATACATTCATTATTCATCAATCGACGTCAAGCGGACCCAGCAAATAATGCCTAGAGCCCTATAGTCTGCAACGTTGTAGTCCTGGGTCAGGAGTAGAGAAAGCGCCAAAAAGCTGGTTTTTCATTCTTCTTTTTGTCTCGCACGGTTCTTGCCTCTTTAACCACAAACATTCTTATTGACGATTAGTGACAACGGCGACTAGAGGCAGCAGTTAGTCTATTAGTTAACTTACTTTCCTTTTTTATCGTTCGTTTTCATTCTAGTGACTGATTCACTTTCAGCATCTGCTACATCTCCGCTAACGGTACGGTACCATTTCTCACCTAAGTCCATTCTAACCCATTCGTGTAGCTCTGTGTCGCGTTACGAACTTCCTTTCTTGCAAGATTTCTTCGATTTATTTCGTTTTCTTCTTTTTATTCTTTTCAAAGAAAACTTGTCTACTTGTTGCCATTCGGTCTGTGTCGCCTATCGTGCTCTGCTTTTAATAACATTATTATTCATTTTATTTTCTTAATAATATTCTTAATCTATGTACAACCACGCGACGCCTCGGTAATTTTGTTCGGTGCTTATACTATTCTCATCCGCATCCATTAACAGCTCCGTCCGCTGATTCAAGACACAGGCACCTAATATTATACCACCAAACGGATCTTGATGGTCGTGGCGATCCAAAAAAATGAGTCAGCCAGTAGCCACAATTCGGCCACTGTTTAACCGTATTTTCATTACGTAGTCCTGTAACCATTGAATACTACCTCGGCGTCAAGTTCGTTCCTCATTTTGTTGTTTATCTGTGCCTTCTTTGATTTCTATCAAGTATCCAGTTGAAACCTTCATAATGTATATATAATAAGCATAAAAATGACCATATAGACAGTCTAGTTTCCAGGCGATGTTCACCACACTGATCTAAGCGGACGAATCACTGTCCTCGTCTTTCCCGCACGTATACCTTTTTCATTCACTTGGAAATTGGTTTCACAAACATTTCACCACGATACCAGCGGCGCAGCAAATGATAATATGGTAAATAAACTCTACCGGCGCTCTAAATATATTCCGTTTGATTTTAAGAACTCGTATTCATAGCGTACAGCCGGGTCCATTCGCGAGCTGCAAGAGAACAGAAACCAAATATAAACCCATTGTGATCCACGTGAAGTGATAGTAACCCCTCCTTTGCACGAGGTCACTTTCACTTTCAGGGACTTTTCACACTTTCACTAATCGGAAAGTACTGTTTGACACTGTTTTTCGTAGCCTGTTTCAAAAACCCACTAATTATATTCGCATGAATAGAGACGATCAATCAGAACTTCTAGCATCGATTACATCAATTGTAAATACTTATCAAGTACTAATCAAGGATGCCATACATAGTCAATCAACTATTCTCAATGAAGGAATTTTACTAATAATAATATTTACGTGAATTTTTACGTTATCTATCTGTAATGTCTATATGTAAACAGCCAAATTTTACCTGTACGAATGGCTTCTGCCTCGTTGACCTTCCACTGGTCGGCAACATCGTTGGCTAACGGGTCATCTGGATTGGGGGCAGACAATAACGCCTGGATTGATAATAAAACAGTGCGAATTTGCAGAGCCGGACTCCACTTGTCTTTTAGAATGTCGAGACAAATACGCCCGAGTTTGTCGATGTTCGGATGGTAGATCTTTGTCATGAAGCGCACTTTTGGTGCTGACATTGGATATTCCTCAGGTAGAAATAGCTCTAGTTTGAACATGCCTCCTTCAAATGGACTCTGTGAATGAAAATATATTAGTAACTGGATATTGGATCCACTACTATTAGCTACAGATAGCTAGGTAGGCACTCAAAAAGGTCTTTCGAACAACACATGCTGCTCGAGCATAGTAGATATCTTAGAAATCAATAAAATAGCTGTAAATTGATATTGCGCATTATTTATAAATACGCATCCATATCACAGAGAAATCAACGAATGAAAGGTGTGCACAAGCATACCCGTATTGACCGTAGTCGGCGCAGCTGTCATTGAAACCAAGATGTATTTTTTGGTATAAGTACATTCAAAACTCAAACGTCTCCATACAGAGTGCCTTCGTTTCTGTTTCAGTCTATGAACAAGTATTATGTTTTTAGTATATCTCACATTTTTCTTAGATATAACATTTTCGTCAGAGTTGTGTCATCAAGCCAAATTTACACGCAGAAACAGACCCTATCTAAATTCCACGGTTTTTATCGCTTTATTATTTTTTTTTATATTAGCGTTTAAAGTGTGCCACAATTTATTATATCTATGGGCTTAAAGCACAACCGGGCGATAAATACATGTACAAATGACGGTGATGCAGTCAGTAGAAATGTAGTAAATAAGGCTATAAGGTCATGAAAAAATCATTCTTTGAGAGTAATTTTTCTGTTTATGAAATTTTTACTATAGCAGTACACGGCGAAGTCAACTAAATATTAAATCAAAATCCAATTGTAAGATTCACTTACGCCTTCTGGTCCTGCAACAACGACGTGAAAGTACCTCGCATTGCTCTCATCGGGGACAGCACTGATCCCTGGAACAGGCTCCTGCATCAACCGCTGGGTCTCCTGCAGTAGCAAGTAACATATTACAAATCTTAAGCCCTACTGTCAAAACATTGAAATTCTTAAAGATACAATAGGAAATGAAGCCATGTATAGATATGAGTAGCCGTTTGAAGCATTTGAGAGGGTTACGGATACATTTGACCGCGTGACATTAAATAAATATGAAGTGATAACCTGCATTCATGGTATTAACAAAAAATTGGTACTGATCTGTAGTGATTGCAAAATCACCATTAATATGTATCAGGCGTCGATGTATATGTAGGATCTATCCCAACGTCTTTTTGAAACTGCCACTTTTTTTATCTTTTATATAACTGAATTATATTTTTCCTTAATACTTTGTTATTCCTTCAAGTCGGAATAGGAAAGTTCATACATTAATTTTACATTCAGTAAATCCTAGCTCTGGAATCCACAACGTTTCGCGTCACTTTGCGATAGATCAATGTGAGACTGCTTACAGTTGTTCAAACGAAAGATTACTAAGCTCCACGGTCTTTTTATAAATAAAGAACTATATATATATATATATATATATATATATATATATATATATATATACATATATATACAGACATGTACCGCATAGTAGCAACAGCACTTCTTAATGTCCTTGTAACAATTTAACTGCCACCATATAAAACAGTCAATATATGTGGCATATGTGTACGCAATCTAGTACATCATAGCGTTGTTACGGCATCTCTCCAGATCAACAGAGCATTATATCGCTAGTACTGTTAAACACTACTGAGAATATAATAAGAGTTGAGCCAGTACAGGAACGACCACACATGGCGCACAACAGTTCAGCACCATTCTGCTGAGAAAATTCCTGTTGCCATGGGAACATGATTTACTGCTCTGTTAGAAAATACTTCATAGACATTATTTCTATTTGGTTGTTTGCATAAGTGGGTGATATCTATATAAATTAAAGATTAAAAAGTAACCAGAATTTGTGTAAGCATGCATTTTTAAAAGAGGCGGTTTACTAGATGAGGAAAGTCTAAAAAGAGCCTACGGTCCCGTAACATCATCTAAGCTGAATGTTTGTAACATTCGAACCATCAACAACCCGATGGGTGATCGTCATTTCGTACTCACAAATTAATCTTCACGTAGAATACTCACAGTTTGTCAAGAAGACGCCTATACTAACGAATCATATCATCATTTGGCCAGTGATCTCAAAAAATTGTTAGTATGTCATCATTCTACTTAACATGTGGCCAACAACGCGCGCCAGCAACTCCACCCAATACACAAGGACAAAATCTTCAGACCATTGCCTTTTCTACACGTTGACATGTGAATACTCAACGATAACACAAACATCTTACGTCAGCTATATTTTTTTTTCATCGTAATTTCAACGGAAAACTAGCCGAGAAATCGTTTACTGGTCATTTGTTTACACTACTTAAAGCTGGCTGCATTATAATACACCGAACGATAACCTGTCACTCGCATTATTTATAGAAACATCCATGAGACACATAAATACATAAATATATTTGCGGTCACTGCCAATATCCTGATAACTACTAGTGATAAATCACAAGCTGGCCTTATAATCTACTACGTCTTCTACGAATGCCACTTATGACATAGATGAAACATCCTACTCTCAAAAAAATATTCGGAGATCCGCTCATATGTTTTCTAGTATCTTATACCATTCTAGCAGTATTGCCACTATTATTATTGTTATTGCTATTACAAATATTCAGCTGTAAATATGAGTTTCTTTCTTTACACGTCGTGACGACAGTCGAATACATGCCGAGCAAACTCGTATGGATCGATACGATTTGTCCCTTCCCGCTCAGGATGTTTCCCATAATCACTCACTGCAGCCTTAACACCGTGCAATATCAGCCATTAGCCGGGTGAGGCAATAGATTTGCGAACTAGTTTATCATTTCATAGTAAATATGCCAACAAGGATAAACTTCTATGACATCGTCCTGTACCTTAAAATGAAACACATGCGGCATGTGTGAGTATCATGGAGACGACGAGTCATGCCAACCTTCTTGTTTAGATAGACTGAGATGTACACGTCTTTTCTAAACCTCAAACGATGTCGCCAACGGAACGAAAACTAACTTTCTTTAAGAAAGTTTCTGCCTGTCGCCGGTTGCTAAATTATTTCGACTTCTGTTACAAAACGAACGAAACGGAAGGCTGATCAGTCGGTATTTCTATCTTTATATTGGTTTTTGCAGCTTCCGCTAATATTGGACACCGGGATGACTACCACCACCCGACGACGTCAGTTCGTTGACCCGCAGCGGTGTGCGGTCCGGTAGTTCCTTCCGTTGTCAAGCAGTTTACCGAGTTCCTTACCTTGATAATTCTTCGAGGAAGTCCTGCAGCCATGGTAAAAGAATACCGTCTCAACCCAAGGTCTTCGCTGCTACGAATCGTACAAATGCACAAGAGATTTCTTCTGCGGTGCACACGCTATTCCACTATAGTTCCTTGTCCTCCGCCTCTCAGTTTATCTCTATCACCGCCTTCTCATACACACACTATGGGCTAACCTGCTTTAGCTCTAGCGCAAAATGTCAGCGAAAACATCCTTTTGTGCGATGATGACGCGCTTTGGGTTGACAGGCCATGGCTTCGCTGTACGTGCGATTAGCTAGCTACACGAGCCAGACGAACGGCGCGAAACTCGAATCGCGTCGATAGCGACAGAAATAATGCTAACAAACAAAATTCATACTTTGCAGGAAAGATTGCCATCAGGCATCAAACTATAATCGGCTCAGTTAATTAAACATTGAGTATAATGACCCGATTACATTTCTAGCGTTGTACAATGCGAAATGTTTGTAGTAGTTGCCTGGCTTTGCTGATATTTTTCTTATTAAGAACCTAATTTGAGGTGAACCTTTTACTAGCTCTGTCGCCGCCTAGTGTTTGATTGTACTGAATACAAGCACTGCATATGAGGGCCCAATATCTTAGAAATTGCTTTTTCCATTTTTACAAAGCATGAAGAAATAAAAAGTTAATAATTATTCATCAAGTATCCAAAACATAGGCAGCGTGTCAACCCCCTTTGGGTGAATAAGCATGGTATTATTTCAATTACTTTAAAAACATAGTTGATTAACAGACGTTGGCACACCCAGACGTTGGTAAACTCGTTCATAGCTAAAGTAGCTGATATTTATGGCTAGCTATGGTTATCAAGACTATAATGGAAAGTTTTAAGAAAAATGGTATAATTACATAATTAATTGCGGTTGTAAAGCTCTTATACCTAGAAAGGGACGAAAACGTCACTGAAAAGATATTTAAAAATAAATTAAATTCTTAACGTTAGGAATGACAAGGCAAGAAGTGCATTCCAGATTACAGGAAGTTGATCATTCGAGCCGTGACGAAGCAGTTAATAGAGAGAATTAGATTAGGCATATGAGTAGTATTTGAGAGCGTAGGCGTAACTCAACAGGGCACACCGTGAGGGTTGGAAAAAATACGGTTCAACTGAGGTGATTAGTGAACTACGCAATAAAGGAGAACTCAATAAATGTGAAAGGTGTAAAAATGAGCATAAAAAGAATGTTATGGCGATACAAAACAGGCATGAGGAGTTCCCGATATGGCACGTGAGACAACATTTTGTAGTACCTTGAGTTCCTTAATTTTACAGTTATGGTTAGCAAATTATCAAAGAATAAAATATTAGAGGCTAGGCATTTATCGATCACTATAGTAAGTTACAAAGAAAGATCGAGGAATTTGAAGTCGGGAAAAGCAGAGATACGTTCCAAGCTTGGTTTTCAGTTATTGGTGCGTATTGACTGTAAGCGCTGTAGAAGAATAGCTAGATCAAATTTGTATTTTTTGAGACGCTCCACGGGGTTAACCATCCTAAGCTAATACATAAATTCATTTTTTTACCATTATCAGACCCTCAATTTCACGGCTTTATAGCTACCTTGAACACAGATACGTGGGATGCAGCTTGGTAATCATTCCAGTAGAGGTGGAGCCTATTAACCCACTTCTACATAATACTCTGGTTCCAAATGAGTCTGTTCTCTTTCTTTTTAAATATAAATGACACGATCTCCTCCTCAATAAAAGACGAATGATATTCATATGGTCTTAAATTATGCAGTCCAGCTCATATATCAGGGTGACTTACGTTATGAATGGCATTAGAAGAGATAACTCGATGGTGTGAACAACACAATATAATTATTTCTATTATAAGATATGCTGACGTACTCAGAAAATGAACATCGATATATTCTGAATGGAACTGTTATTCCTACGAGCAAATTTATAAGACATATTGGTATCATTGGATTTTAACATACACATTACACAAACAATTAAGATTACCACTCTGGTAAGTAATATAATCTTTCGTCATTTCATTTTTCGAAAGCCCCAAAGTCTCTACCGATTTTTAGTAAAGTTGAGAAAACAAAACATTTAAGCTACTATGGAGTTCGATAGCCTCAGCTAAACGACATATCGTAGGTTTGTGGGCATGTACAATTCAAATTTATTCGGCGCACGGTGCAAAAAGTAATACTGATAAAGATGTCATAACCCCTGTTTTTGTCTCGATACTTTTTGACAATGCAGAAAAAGATATTCATAACTGTATTCAAAGATCTGATTGTATTTCTAAGTATTTTAATCTACGTTCAAATAATCTTACGGGTGGGGTGGTAATAATGCCTGTTGAAACAAAACCGGGTAAATAATGGAACAGATGCGGGGCGCTAAGAAAACGAGGAGTACATTTATTCCATAGACCATTGGGTTATTCGAATGTGTGTCTAATGATTGTCCTCCATTAATATTAATCGTTTTTAGCCGAAATAGAAGAAATTAATTGTTTTTTAATTTTTAAGTAATATTAGAAAATTAAATTTGCGTTACTTTAATCGATAACCATCTTCTATTTTTCCGGTAACAACACAACCCGATTAGTGTAGAACTTCTGCGGTTTTCGGATGCAAAATTGTGGTAAGTAGCTTTTGCATTTTTGAGTTGAAACTAAATTAGCACCATCGAGAGAGTTTTACAGAGATCGAAACAGAAAAGATCCGGACTACACGATAAATGCGTTAAAATTACCCATACAAGTTCGTTTAATCTTTTTCAGTAAGCTGTTTTATTCCTATTAGTTGGAACGATAGACGTCTCAATCAATTATTTTGCCCAGCAAAAATAATAATAATTTAATAAATACTAATAGCAATTCCATAAACACATAGCATAATTCCTTTGGCGTCACTAAGGGCATTTCCACGGGCTGTGGATGTTTATTTGCACGTATCAACTTTCGTCACCTCTGATCAACCATTTCAAAATCGTTCAATTTAATTTCTAAAGAATTTTACGGTTAGACTTTTGATCGAATAAATGTTTTTATGACAATCCGTGTGGAACCCAGATACCAAGTTTTTTTTCAAACTGTTTAAAACTGTTTGGTAATTGATGTTTAATTTCTTGACAATACCATGACAATCCACGTGTCAATCTTGCTCAACATTCGCAATAATTTCATCAACTCTTTTCATAATTAGTTGATTACTATAAAGAGCATCTGTCACATTGAAATTTCTCGAAAGAAAGCGACAGAACTATCTTTGGCATTATTTTTCCTAATAACGCATCTTTACTATTGAAAGCACAATTTTTTTATGGGCTTGGACAGTACTTGTGCCTTTATCGAAATAAAATTGAAAAATATAGGGATGTCTTGCAAAAATTTTACTTAAGGCGCTCAAATTTAAGTCTGAATGAAGTATTTCCACTTATTTTGCCATTATTCCATCAATACTGCTAAATCTCAACTTACAAATTCTACCACTGACGTCCCGATGCGAGGTATGCGATTTTAAAGCCATATATCTAGAAAAAAGGGTCAATACTTTTTCGACAGCCCAATATTTTCAAATTCATCGTATCCTACCCACACCGACATAAATTGCAAGTAAAATAAACAAAAAACAATGTATTTCTAAAAAAAATAATTGCGCCTAAATATTTCAAAATTTATGCCTAATCTACTTTGAAGTCGGGTGGTGCTCTTGAATGGAATTCTGTAGTAATACAGATTTGACTTGGAATGTTACACGCCATAATCTACCGATTATTTTGATTACATGCGTTTTGTAACACTATTGGTCGTTCTAAAAAAAATCTGATTAATTTTCAAAGTAACTTTATGACCCAGAATAAAATCTTTTGTTCAATCGATTCGACAGTCCTTTTCTTTTCGCAGTATTTCCAGTTTCTAAATCAACTAGTGAAATTTTTTAATTATTTTTTTCTTCTATTATATATTTCACATGGAACACTGACGAGCGTTTTCGCTCTTATTTTTCTTCATAAAAATTGCTTCAAGATCATCAGCGTTACCGGCCTGAAAATTAGCTTGCGTCGTAATTATCGTTATGGCCGGAGTCTGGAGTTCAGAACTATTTCAGTATATTTGTCTATCATTTTTCATATCATCAGTTCGTTGGCCTATCATGCAATTAAGCTAAACTTATTAAACAAATAAGTATATAGTAAATGTAAACCAAATAGAATGTGACACTAGACCAAAAAACATTGCATAAAATAATAATCGTCATTATTACCATTACTATAATACTAAACAAAATAAAATTATAAACTCAAGAACCCGCAGTTCTGTTGCCAGCATGAAAATCAATGAACTTTTATACTAGTAATCTATTTGACCTGGAAGGCTTAGCAAGATTGTATGGAAATCGCTCTACGAAGGAAAACACGCTATCTTGACCATTGAATAATGTATCTTCAATTTAATAAAAACACCATAACCATCATACGTAAACTAACAAGCAGATACTCTATGTATACAGATCCTCTGTGCGTTTCGAGTACACACAAAAATAGCCCCGGTAATTCAATCACTATCGTTTTGATCGGAGTCAGAGTAAGCTATAAGTGGGATTGAACCCTGTTGTTTTGAACAACTGGCCAAGCCTCTTGTTTGGAGTTCCGCTTCGAAAGGTTGCGAGGGGAACGTTGTTGGTGATAATAATGACGATGTAATAAGTGCGGTTTTCTGTGTACGTTTGTCAATCCGGCTGACATTTTGCGGGAGGGTTTCGACTTTTTCGCTATTTTCATGTAGTTTAATCACGCATTTTCCTTTTGAGTCTTCTGTTTCTTCCTCTATCACTTCCACCTTATCTTCAATAATTTCGCTAGCTCTTCTTACCTTGTGAGAGGTCGATGGCATGTTTAAGTCGTTAAAATCATAAACCTTTTTTACTCCCTTTATAACGGTTTGTCGTAGATTTTGGTTAGCCATTGGCACCTCAGTTTTCCTTGCTTTGGAACAAAGAACTTGCCGCTCGAGTGAACTAAATTTTCTTCTTACTGAGCCAGATTCCGTCAATTCGAAAATTGGTCGCGACATCAGGTTGTCTCGGTCTTGTTTTCGCCTTTGATCCACATCTACAGCCACCAGCAATGCAAGATAAAATAATTACGAGGTGTCGCGCGGCATGATAAAACAGTGGCAACTTGACCATAAGCAGATCATGTAGCTTAATTAAAAGATTATTTCCCCTAGTTCATATAGTAGTTCATGTAGTAGTAAGCAAATAGTTTTTAAAATATTTTTCTAGTATGGAGCATTCTTATCGACTCAAGATCTATATGATTTTTGAAGACGTTTTAGGTAACATGATATGGTTTGCTGTCTATCAAGAGAATGCAGTAATTGACAACCTCTGATAAAAGAGACAAGATTAAAGACTTAGTAGTTACGGGTTTAAACGTACTCATGGGAGCTTCGAGGCGAAGAAGCTGGGCTACCTCTCTGTCATAAGCTGATTCGGGTAAGAGCTTGATATTAAGTGCAGCTTTTGATTTTAACAAATTGTCCTTTTGTTCAAGCTCTTTTCGTTCCTTTTTCTCCTTCTATAAACATGATTTGTTAAAATAGAATTTAAGAACAGATTTAATTTAGACCCACCAGTAGAAAAAATTGAGACAAGCGTTACTTAAGTATGAAATTAAATGCTACGAAATTATATTGATAATATTTTAGTTTTTCATAGGTATCGCACATTCATTTTATTACTTACACAGTTAATTTGTTGTTATATATAATATCTCAATACTAAGAATTTTTAAAGTTTTGAAAGAGCACTTAGCCTTTACCCGAAATTTTCTACGCAGAATTGAATTTAGTTCATAATCGTCCTTTCTCCGTTTCTGAAATTTTTCTAGGTTGTTCATAACAGGTTCGAGGTCTTTCATTTTCTTTGCATCCTCATCCAAGTGATCTAGCTTGAACATTGGATCCGAAGCCAGTTGCTTTGAAACGGTTTTGTCTGACACATGAAGATAATGAATAGAATACTAGTTAGTATTCATACCAGGGTGGTATGTCCACAGCTTCGATAATACAGGCTACAAATAATATGGCCATATAAGTGTTGACGATATGTCACAGTAACTATGCCTACCCTTTCAAATTTGTGGCTTAGATTGAACTCTGTTTTTTAACGAAAAATTTGCTTACCTTTTTTCCCAATAAATCTAGCTATACGGTAACACTAGTCAATAGTACTTGGCAAAAAATATGGGCTAAGCAGTTTAAAATACTAACCTTCAGGTACAACCTGCCCATTGTCAGTTGGGTCCCATCGACGTTCTTGGCGACTTGCTCCACTTATAATCTTATAGTCGAGATTCTGAAAATTAATTAAAGTGAATAATAGTCTAATATATATGCCCAATTAGTGTTTTTTTGCAGAAATTAAAATTCTATTTAATCACAAATATGTCAGCTTTTCTCTTACGTATCTATAAAGCTATATGAATATATATGTAAACAATAAAGAGTTTGAACAAATGTACATAAGAGCGAATAACTCAAGACTTTGTAGAAACCTAAATTCAAATACATTGGCCACAATTCAGTTAACTAAATCACTGCAATTTATTTCTTTTCTCTATCAATGGCTTGTAAGGCTAGCGTAAACGTCAATTTAAACTCTTAAAATAAATCGATTAATCAGATGCAATAATCAACGTTATTTGGATATTAACGGTTCATTTTGGTTAATACTGAACGTTGGTCAAGATATACAACATCAATTTATTAAAATATGTAGCATAACAACAGAAAAATTCGGTTCCATATTGTATTCCTGTATGTATTGGACTTTTTATTTGATAATAGTTAGCAAAGCTTGCTGTATCTAACAAGCGAGAATGCTATCCTTCTCCTAACAGTTCATAACAATCAGTTGGCTGCTTATTATTACAACAAATACTTTATCATATATATGTTACAACAGTATAGAGCAAGACATTAAAAATATCTTACCCCTGGATCAGTTTGCATCTCAATGTAATTATCACAAAGGTGACACTTCATTCGGAACTTGTATACCGGTGTTGTATAATACATGCCGACTTTGGTTTTCTCAGCGTTATATCTGAAACGGTGACCACCAGAACGTTGAAACGGTACAAATCGCAAAAAAGATAATGGATACGAGGAATTAGTACCGTGGTAATATACAAAATATATAATACTGTGTTTCATAAGACCGTTAGATTTAGTGGCAATGTATCTTTCATTAGGTGCGGATGCATCGAATGCTCAGCAAAATTATTTTACCTTATAATGAAACTAAGCTAAACTCTAGTGTTACAACTATCGAGTGTAAGACAGGCAAGAAAGGCAGGGCAGATGCTTTTAAATATTAGAAACTGCCGATCGCCCTTAATCAGTTTCTGGTGAAGGAAGCTAGATACTTACCGAACACCTGTGCCGATATGATTTTTACATCCTTCACACCATATATTGTATGGCATCTCAAAGCGAATGACCAGAATGCCAAGGTGAAGTTTCTTCGCTCGTTCGCGCAATGGATGGCTGTTTCGGTATTTGTTAATTGAGCCTTTTGATGGATCCCAATCGGGAGGATAATATTTGTTAGTTGCTTTCCGGTCGGCCTGTAATATACCATGAAGGCAAATATTTAGACATGGTGCCAGAATATCGCTTAAATTTGTGCCTCGGATGCCTGAGTTGATGCTTAACCTATTTCTAACGATACGGAACCTTAGATTGCCAATATTTTGGTTACATATTGTTTGCAGAGCTGTGGCGACCAATCCCATTCTTTACAACTTTAATACTTACTTTGACTCTATATTAAGTATATCGGCCAGGTTCAAGTAAATTCTAAAGCATTGTCTGTCTGTCATTTTTTTTTCGTACTTAGCGTTTCATTAACTCTGATTGTTGGTTACGTTAATATATTGGAGCAAATTACATTATCATCAACAATAGAACTAAAATTTTCATTTCTGTTCAAGGTTTATTAACAATATTTTGTAAAGTATGTAAAATTCATATTGTAGCCAACGAACTCATAGATGTGTCTCATATGTTATCCTGTAAAAATTCAAAGATTTTTTAAAACTTTAATATAAACGGTCAATAATTACTTCGCAAAATAAAAGGACGTATATATTATTAAAATGTACTCTAAAATGTTTAGTTCGTTTGCAAAAATTAAATATGCTACAATTATTATTAAAATGTTTTCTATCTTATTGATATTACACGTTTAGGTTAGAGGACTCGTTTATAGGATACGATAATATCCAGTTTGAGTTGACTGATAATTTGTTTATCTAGCCTCCCTGTCTGATTTTTTTATATAATAGAACAAGTATTAAATTGAAAAACGACAATCACTTACCATTTTTAGGTTGTTACTAGGTCACACACTAGTCAAAATCGAATACTCTGTCACAGTTTTATCTTCTTTTTGTGTGAAAAGCTGGCTCAATCTATCCTAAAGCGAGAAATGTGGTCCCCTCTTTCAGTACTCAACATTTTCAGAGTACATCAGCTCTAGAGCAAAATTCTGCTTTATGTCCGTTCTTCTTTTTGCTCAATGTTCGCTCAGCAAATAATTTAATTTCATTATCGAACAACCTTCTGCATACATGCATGACACCTTTTTGGCACTCCTTGCCTCTATACTATATTTCCTCTGGTAAAAATCAGCTGGATATGAGCGGTGCAGACGCAACGCAAATCTTCGGACAGTTTCCTTCTTTCCGTCGACAATGTTTCTAGTTCGATGATGCGTGTCACGGATAGAAAATAGAACATATTATAGCACGTGTTTCTTGCTATCGTTTGACACTTTCTTCTATAATGATCATAAACTCTCGGCTTTCGAGAGACACTGATGAACTCTATTAACATTCAGTAAAGATAACAACCACAATGACAACAGTCGCAGCAGCATCAGTGAGGGTAGCATCGAGGTTTGCCATTCGTCCCGTCAAATATAGCGTAAAAGACATGACACACAGCTTGAAACACTGTGCGCGTAAGATGATCTCGTTAGAAGCACACGTAACTTGAATTCAACCACCTGTCCTTCGCTACCGATCTGCGCGCCATGTCAGTACTTAGTGAGCTTTCTCCAATAAGCCAATACGATTAATCGCCAATGGTCCATTTGAATTTCCCACCATCAATTGGGTTGAGTTATTTGATTTTGTGCGCGCTTCACTCTTTTCGATGAGCAGATCGTTTGCTGCACTCCGACAATTCGTCCGAGCAGCGATGATGGCGCCCGGGCGCATAGCGCCACCTAACGGTGGCCTCCTTTCCCACTGGCTAGCGCATGTAAGCGGTGCTGTGTGGCCATCAAACGCTCGCCTCTTAGTTGTTGTAGCAGCAGTAATAGTTGTTGTGTGTGTAGTGCTTGGCCTGGACAACTCTAGATAGCGGGGAGATATGCAGGCAGCAGGACCCAGCCGGGCAAATAAGGAAGCAAACAAAAAAAGATAATTATTCTGGTGTGATTTTGTATTAGTTACTGGTACGGGTACGCAGTGTTTGAATTGCTTGTCTTTGCCAACAAATGACGAGGAAGCTAACAAGCTCCTTTACAGAGAAAAGCACGTTGTCGTAGAAACGAGATAGAATTGTTCGAGGTGTATTTGTGCTGTGCGTGTGTCTACGGTGCCCTGTCTGCGGAAGTGCTGTAGAATACGACGGGTTAACGAAGAAATAGAAATTTTTGGCACTGTCCGAGTCTCGTGGTACGGTGGATTAATCATCGGAAATGCCCGGTAAGCTCATGACGAATAGTGAGTGCTTCAATTAAATGCAGGTGTTTGCAATAGTAAAAGGGTAAGGTTGCGTCAAGAGAGCTGGTTTTGACTAAGCGGTAAAAATTAATTTTTATTCAACAGCATTTAATCCTTCTCTGTGTTTGTATGTTAATTGCGGCCGGTGTTAAGTCGAGCCAGACTCGGTGAGGCGTGCCCGGTACTCATCCTGCAGTTTGCAGCCCGTCGCTAGAGAGAAGCGTTGCTTGAAATTTGTTGGTCCTCAACGTTCGTTACAAGCATAGACATGCCGTCAATAAATTGTTTCAGGCAAGAGTTTCTAACAAAAACCAGTCTATTCACGAGAAAAAATTAAACAGTTAACAAATGGCTGTCATTTATTCGACATTCGCTCTCTCGCCCTTCTGTTGTGCTTTTACAGCAGTGGACAACCAGCATGACAATAATAACCAGCTACTCACATGTTATTCAATGCGTATTTTCTATAAAGGATACACCTTAAGTTGGCCTACTTACTTGTTCATATTTTTTGCTCGCTTAATAATACGCTTTTCTAATAAACATAAATTATTGCTGAGCTCGAAAGCAACGCAGCAACGTACCATTGAAACGCCTGTGAGCGCAGGATGTCCTTCAAAGCGAAGGCTGTGTGAGGCAAAGGAGCAGCGGCAACGGGGCTAATTCCCGAGCTTGATCGAGCTGGGGAATTGACGTACTGACGACTAGTTGGTCGCGGATGATTTTGATGCGAAAGCATCGGACGCTGCTGTTGAACATCCACAATCCAAGGCAAGTCAAGTAAGAACCAAACAACTGACGCGGCACAGCTTCTATGGCGATGGCGTTAACCCTGCTACTAATATTCACTTACATGTTACCACTACGGGTAGCTGTCGCAATCAGTTTTCTTTTATACAGCCCTTACGTTCCGTAATGTCGGTCGTTTCTTCTGCTGTTGTGGTTCCAGTGTTGTTTGCAACACAATCCGTGTGCCGCTGCAGTTAATCTAGGTTTTCCTAGGTGAAAATGTTGACCGTGCTTTGTCGTGCACCCGCAGTGTTTCAACGTTGACTACTATAGACACATTTCTTTTAGTCTATTCAGGTTTGCTTCTCCTGCATATTCTATTAGGTGAACGAACGATGATGGATTAGACATGACGAATTTAATTTTGAGGTAAAGAACAACCATTAACGTAAATTTCGGCTCATTCACGCCCGTCACCAAAGAGAGTAAACTTAGAAACCGTTCTCTGCGCAAGTATGAACAATATGTTTCACGGCCGCCATCGCAAAACAAAAAAATGCATAGCATTCCCGAAGCGTACTTCCTAGAAAATAGGAACAAAGTGGTCCGAATTGAGTCAGCTAGAATTCTGCGAAATGCATGTACACTCCAGTAATAACACACAGCTGAATCTCTTTTTTCCATTAGTAGACATCGATTTAACTACGGTGGTAGAACACAATTATTCTAAACCAACTATGTCAGAACATTAAAACTGAAAAACTGTCCATAAAACGATGGAGAAAGGGTATATTAAACTTATAACTGCCGTTGATTCAAATAAGCTGGCAGAACAAACGTACGTATTATCTTGTTAGCAACGTGTGCAGCGCTGGCATCAGATGAGGCTTCATTTAGCAAGCTTGCAATCAAAGCGACTGAAGAAGATTCGTTTTGAATATGGGGGTGGTGCACAGGGTGAGGGATGAGAAGTGGATGTCCGGTGGGGTCGAGTCTTCAGTGAACGCCATCGTAGCCGCGTCGCTTCATTGGAAAACTTCTGTCGTGAAGCGTTTTTATTCCTCAACTTCATTTGATCAGTGCACAGCTGGCCGCTTATTTTTATGTTCTGAATTATTTTCTATGTTTTTGTGGGCTAAAAACTATCTTCGCTGCGGTTTATTGAAGAAGCTGGCTAATGAGGCCAGTTGCTTCCAGAGTCTGAAAAAATTCGATTTCTGGATTTCTCATAATTTCGATCTACTGCAATTTCAGCTCTCATAAGGCGCTGCTGCCATCGTTGTAGGCGACAGCAAATGTCTGTGTGCCTCAATAACCGGTAGCTCTTGCGGCTTCTATATTTTTTGTAATAACAGCTATTGGAAATTACTCAGCGATGCTTGATGATATCTGATATTGATATCAATAAAAAGATTTCACCCGATTTAAATTTCTAACGACGTAGTTGGCATTAAAAGCGTTTGCAATTTCGAGCTGTCATTTTTTTCTGGTGGCAATAGGATGACGTTTTAATATATTTAAATAAGAAAAGCATTTTGTTTAAGGCATTAGAAGCTGCTGCATGGGATTAGTCTTGAAGTCGAAAAATTAGGGCCACACATTTCATACAGTTTCGTCCCTCTTATTGCTTTAAACGAATTTTCCGACTGTGACTATAAATTTCAGTTGAAATGAATATTTCATGACCTTTAAGATCATTTACCTAAAGCCGCTGTGGTCTTTCGCGTCACGCGGTATAGAAAACCGACTGATATCAGTAAATGGACACTGCTGTTATATAGTCATGTTTTGGATTTCAACAATGAAAAAATCTTTGTTTTTTATGCTTAAATAATAATTCTAGGTGTTATAAATAAACGAATAAATATATAGAAATATTCCTATAAATAGGCAGAAGTAGTACACGTCAAACTTTCAATGCTTTATAGATTTTCGTTTGTATACTTAAGTGATTGTGTTCCATGTATGCGAAGTTACGCTTCGTATGTTAATTATTATACCTATGCTTTCGATTTACGACTCGGATGTAAATACAGTGTTCTACTCAAGTCATTGCGACGTTTTCAAACATGCAGTGCTTCCATGACCTAAAAATCTCCTATTCCCGTTAAATTTTTTTTGCTTCTGTTTTCAATATGGCATAGACTCTAACCTGCTGCTAACTGGGCTCTTGCCTTCTCATTTGTTAGGTCCCTCCGGTGGTTCGGGGCCTGGAGGAAGTTGTTCACCAAGCGGGGGGTCCATAAGTGGCGGTCAAACTGCAGAACATAAATGTGTCTACTGTACATCAGATATCAGAGGCCTTCGCGTCCGATGCACACAGCAGACGTGCGGACCAACGTTCAATCTTTGCTCAGAGTGCTTCGCCTGCCAAGTGGAATTGGGAACACATCGCAGAACTCATTCCTACGAAATTATCGTAAGACACCGTTGCGTTCCTTGTGCTACTGATTTAGTTCTCCATTTATATGAGATTTGATGCTGTTTGCGCAACCTGAGTACCACATTCAGTTATAATCTATGTGATATAGGCCATACATTTTTAAATAATAGAATATATTTTCAATAGTTACTGATATATAACATAATGAAACACAATAATTGCAATGAATCACACCACAGCCTTTTTTCAAGTGTTACAGTGCTGAGTTGATGTGGCTTAAATTGGAAATGCACGATTATTTCAAGCTTAACCTACCACAGTTCGTTCAAGCAGAAATTCGGCGTTGGCACTTTGTGAACCTTTTGTTTGGATGATGTGCTGGTTTTTAGGATGACGGGAATTTTCCCCTGTTTAACGAGCGTTCGGCGTGGCGAGCGGTGGAAGAAAGCCAGCTACTTGACTCCGTTGAGCGCTTCGGTTTTGGTAACTGGGAAGATATTAAGACAATGCTTTCTGGACGAACTGTCGAGGAAGTAAAGGCGCATTATGGTCACTTCTACATTGATGGAAACATAGGTATAGACGCTAAAAATACGCGTGTCTTTCTTAACATTGTTATATAAAATTACTTTTCTAAGTTTGTTTTTATCTTAGTAAAATAACTATGATATTTAAAGAAACCGTTGGTCTTTGGAGGTAATCGACATTTTTTATTTCGTTATCAGTAATCTACATCTTTCCTTTCTATCTTTCTCTTTAATAAATTACGGTAAAATGTGATGAGCTTCTGCAAGAAAGACGGCTGATCGAACATTATAATTTTTGTGGAAATCGTGACTACTGGTCTAAATTAGATGGCGTATTAATCGGTTTCTTTATATGTTTTACGAATAGTGGCTTCAATACTCTGTGTTCTCTATAAACATAATGGTACCTTCTGTTTACAGGAAAGGTTACATGGGGCCGATGTGGTCCGCCTTCACAAAATGTAATCGATCGGTCATTACCTCCGGGTGAACCCCTGTCACCTTCGTTAAATTCACCCACGAAGCCTCCTCAGGAGTTAAGTGTTAATGACCAATTAGAAATGGGTTATATGCCTAATAGAGATGACTTTGAGAAGGAATTTGATAACGACGCTGAAAATTTGATAAGTCAATTGGCGTTATGTGAGGATGAAGATCCCACGGATCGAGAAGCTAAGATGGCGCTTATCGATAGCTATGCTCGGAGATTAGGGGAACGGGTCCGGCGTAAGAAGTTTGCGCGGGAGCACAATTTGTTATGTCTCTTTATCAAAGGTGGAGCTTCGCCGGGGTGCCGAGGTGTAAAGGCTTCGTCTAGGGAGGGTCGTATGCGGAGGGAAGCGTCAGAAAAATTACGACCGTTTCTTCAAGACACATCAGGGGAAGAACTTGAGGCTTTCATGATTAACCTTGAAAGTCAGATGGATCTTAAAGGAAGAATCAAAGATTTGTCCAGGGCACGAAGAAATGGTCTGACCCGGCTTGAAGATCTCTTTGATTTTGAACAGGCTAAAAAGCGACGCGACAAATTAATGCATCGGCGAGCTATACAGGTGAGTGTTCTCTTCTGATATACATCAAATGAAATGTTTCTTTCCACAGCCGCAAACTCTTACCACATTGGCTCGCACTGTGAATAACGCATTAGCAATGCCAACGTACTCCTATTAAAGTGTGCATTTCTACTTTTTATTTTAAGTAGTTACGAGCTAAAGAGGCAAAGTTCTGGATTGTAACTGCTGCTTCGCCTAGCTAGGTTGTAGCAATTCGTTAGCAGTTGCTGCGCACATAGTTAAACGAGTGCCTACAATACGGCTGTAGTGCTATAGTTGTTAGTTATAGTTCAAGCGCCTCGGTATAGTACTTTGATTATCTGCTGGGGGATCTGTGTTAAGTTCTATTTAATCAGCTGATGCATGATAATCAGCTCGTACCAAATAGCTGTGGTTTCACTACTCATATTAGTGCAACCTTTGCTTCGAGCATTCTAGCTAATTATTAGTTTGATATTGTTACTGTTCTCTACATATGCCTCTTTTATATCTTTAGAACACTTTGCTATTGTCACAATCGGTAACTGTTTCTGACTATGTCCCCGTTCCCTTGTATAGCTTAACTGTGTTTTTGAAAGTTTTGGAAGCGTTCTTTTTTTGTAAGAGTGGTCGAGTGTTTTTGATAATTAGACTTTAAATGTAGTCTATTTGTTCTCTCGAGCTTCCATTACGACCGAGAGTCCTTTGGGTCTACTTGTTGTGTGGCGTGCGTGAATACATATAAGCGTATGGATACGATCGAGTCGCTGACGGGTAACCGTCAGCTAAGCAAAGCAGGTTGGTTGATTGTTTCCATAGTTGCTTTATTTATTAGACACAAGGACTGCTTGTGAACTGTTGTTGCTGGTTGACTGGTCGATTGAATGGATGGATGTGTGATTGAATGATTGACTGATTTTTTGGCTGTTGTGTCAATGCTGTTACGTACGTTGTGATTGATTCTGAAGGATGTTTGTGCGCCTTTCTTTGGTCTGCTGTCTCCTCTTGTTGATTTGTTGATGCCTTCTGCTGCTGTTGTATGTCTGTCGCGGGTCCGACTCAGTCGTCGCAAGGCGGTGCCGACGCGACTGTCGGACCTCTCCGGAGCCCCGAAAACCTCGGCCCTGGATCCTTTGGGTCTTCGGGGTTCCTCAGGGCTTGCGGTGGCAGCGGCGACCATCACGAACAGCTGGCAACCCTCGAGGGCCTCGGCGCTCTGGGAGTCCTTGTCGGACATAGCTCCAGCAGCGGGAGTAGTCAGTACTCAGACTTTTCGGGCACCACTTCAGATGTCTCCGAGTGGAGCGGGGGCGGAGGGGGCCCCGGGCCGCGGAAGCCACGCAGGCGCACCTCCGTCGTTTCACGGGACCGCAAGGGATTCCATCGCCGCCAACGGCAAACCAACGGGAACTCCATCGGCCACGGGACTACTATTACCCGCAATAGCAACAACAACAACAGCAACAACAACAGTGGCAGCAATAAACTCAAGCACCATCGGAAATGCCGTCACTTTAACCGGACGGGATTCCCAAAGAACAAGCCAAAGGCGAGAGTAAGTGAACGTAGTTTAGTACGGTACAGTGTTCATGGCTAATATCTATGTATACATAACCATGTGTTTCTATGTTCCCACTGTCAGTTATCTCATAACTTATGTATGGCGATACAAGTCGTTACGTTGTCTTGGTTTCTAATGTTTTGTCTACAATTAGACTTGACGATCAATAGTCGTGCTTAGTGAACTATTCTAATACAAGTTATACTGATCATTGACATATTCACTAGAAGTTGTTTTACGGTATCTTTCTTTTTTTAATGTCGTTGCAGGGAAAGGATAAGCGAAAGGATGTGTGGATTGTTAGATGATCGTCTGTCCCAGAAGGAGAAGCGGGTGCGTTGCCAAATCTTGTACCAATCTGGTAGTCAGTCAGTCAGTCGCTAAACTTACTGTGATCTGAACGTGTGACTGAGGCAAACTAGCAAGAAAGCTGTAACATTTTGTTTGTTTTATGTCTGTTTCTCCTAACTCTCGCTTTCTTCTTCTCCTTCTCTTGCTTTTATATTATATCAGCTCAGAGCGGTTGGTTTATGACAATTCCAATCAATCAGGGCACAGAAACCGATGGTGAGGCATTGTCGAAAAACAAGCAAAAAATTCAATGAGTACCGAAGTGAAAATCAATAAGAGAATCATTTCGTGGACAGTGGTTGTAGTGGAATCCGTTTTAACTTGAACTCAGAATTGTTCGATAGGAACGTAACTGAATGAAAGTGGACTGAAGAGTAATAACGAATGCATGTAGAACACCCGAATCTGCTCTAGATTTGACATGAATGGCCTTATTTGTTTTTGCTGTTGCAGTTGTCGTTCTACCGAAAGCTGTGAATACGATGCATGATACAGTCGTTTATATGTCTACCCATTTTGCTTGATTTTGTCTAATGGGAATTGGTTTCTGTTTAACAATAGTATCCACCCGCTGACAAAACTTTCTAACATCATTTTAACAATTCTAACATCATTTTAACAAGCTGGGGTTTTCATGTCAACTACTGGATACTTCGCACCTTGTTATGTACCTGGCTTTGCAGGCTATGCAGATTACGAATAATATGAAACAGTAGCGAATTATGCGCCAAGTGTACACATTAAAAAGTGTGATAATTTATGAGAATGATGGCTTCTACTGTTTCTCAAAGAAATGATTTCTACAGCCTCATTTATTTTTGGAGGTGACACAGCGCAGTCGTGGAGCCTTGGAAGTTATAATGAAGCAAATTATGCAAATGTGCCCAATAAATTCTCATAATCCTACAAATTTTTTTCTGATATGTTTAGGGATATTTACCTTAGTAATAGATTCAAGGCATAATAAGAATAACAGAAACAAATCACGTGCTTTTCTATGTAATTTCCCAGTACCCTTGCCGCAAGCACAAACACCTCAACAGCCTAAGTATTTCAAAAGTATCGTTCCGCGTTTGCAACTCTAATACAGTATATATACAATTCATACATAAAAAATTACCGAATACTTTAATCCACCGAGATCCTTGCCTGTTTCTGCTTTACAGACGGTTATTGTGACTATTACAAAAGCATGTGTGAATTTTGTAAACGTGCATCCACTACCTTGCTTAGCTTATCATAAAACAGTCGCCGTATATATATATATAGGCCTGGTCTAACCGTGAATTTGTTCTTAATCTACCTTTACCTTTACAAAGCTACTATTACTATTGTAACCGTTCCGGCCTTTATTCTCGTTACGTTAATTAATTCTAAAACAGGCTTTTAGAAACGAAGTAATAGACGTAAATTATAGTTACGGGTTACATGTTTAGTAAGCCCATTGGTAAACTGTAAATACATTTCATCATTCAGTTAATCAATATTGACTGTTGTGCTACTTCTGATTTTATTTCAGATATGCTCATCGTTAGGCCTGACAGCAGGCGCCTACATGCAATATAAGATTTTATTGCTCCATCAGCTGAGGAGTGGACAGCGCGAGGTGGGCGTCCCTAGGGGTCTTGATGCTACCAGAACGCAAGCCCTCCTTGAGCACTTTTATAGAGCCGGATGGGTGAAATGACCAAACGAAAAATGGTCGAAAGGTAAACCAGTGCTGTTGAGCTTAAGCAATTTCGATTGACTTACCATCCCCAAAGGCTGCCAAAAGACTCCATAGAAAACACTTGATCAAACGGAAATGAAGCCAACAAACTTAGAAAAATGAGACTTCCAAGGTCGGCAGAGGAAACGACCAGGAACTCAATTTATCTATTGAGATAAGCCTATAGTGAGGTCAGCAATAAACGAAATAGACACGTTAGGACAATGAAGGTCGAACGTACGAAAAAACGGCTCATACTTCCAATTTTCCCATTTTCCATGGCGTTTACGTACTTACATCAATGGTGTAGAGACAGACCACAGGACGGGTGCTCCTGTCAAACACTGTACTGTATTGTATATTGAATACTTACGAATGAACAGAGAATATAAACAGTATGATGTCATCGATTGATGACGTAGTGTCGACGACGCACATGGGCTTTCCGGGTAAAGGGCTTCATAGATTTTCGGAGAAAAATTAGAGATGGTAGTGAGAAAAGCAAAAAATAGGCGACTATTGGAAGTCCTGCGGGATGAGTAATACGTTTGAGGAATAGACCTTTTGGGTTAGTTCTTATATAGGGTCCGTATCATTTGAACACGCGCCGCTAGTACTCTAAAAATAAGCAAATTTTACGAAGCACTCCGATCGCATAATTAAAGATTTGATACTAACAATCACAAGATGCCAAGCTCACGAAGGTAAATTTACTGTCGTATACACACGTATTTTCTGGATCTTTAGAGTCCGCTTCGAGTGCCGATAAGATAATCATCAAAAAAATGGCTAAAACGATAGCCGAATATTAATCAATTTTACGTGCCGAGCGAGGAGCGCTCGGAATGTAATTCACCCAGTACTTGTTTAAGCATTTTTCTTCAGCGGGACTGAGAACAGACACCCAACTCAGTACCATTCATTTATAGATAGAATTTTTTTAGAATACTCTTTTTGGAATTGAAGACGGCATTGACATCAAGGTGCATCACTCTGGCACTGTTTGTTTAAGTGATCTCTTTATACAAGCTAAATTATTTAGATGATGGTTGTTCAAGAAATGTTCCTGCTATTACCGGACGGGACAGGTGAACGTGTAAGCTAAGCGTATCACCAATAGTGAGGCGATGGAGCATCTTAATGTTCCAAAGGTAACAATCTCTTTAGCTTAGTTGGTGCTTATTGATTTGAAGCAGCTGCTAGTAATTTTCGTAAAGACCTTTCCGCTACGTCGATTTCTAAGCAGTCTTGAGTATGCAAGGCTTATTATGAATATACTTCCGATATCAAAACCCTACTGAGCTAGCATTTCGTAAAAGATTTGAACACTCGACTAATTATCCATTAACTGATTTTCCACTACAATAATTAACGCAGCAAGTCCGTCTGTGGTTATGGAAAATCGGAAAATGCTACAATGATTTCTACCCAGATATATTTATCTGTTAGTCTGGCTTACACGTATAAGCCCAGACGTTTACTTACGTAATGTTGATTGACTCGAAATTTTCTTTCATTTATAATTCCTTTCGTTAGCGCAACAATATGTTTGATAAGAACAAAGTACTGAATGGTCATTTAATAGTATCAATTTTATTGGCTTGCAGATTTATAGGCCTGAGGGGCGTATGTATCTTCCTTGAGACCACCAAATTTGTGTATATAGAGACCATCTCCGGGGCAGAGTTCCTCAATGGCGTTGCTAAAAAACAAAAACTAGGATTTGTATGTTAAGACTAAAATGTAAATGTCGAGTAATTGTGTGAACGGCTGAATAAAGCATGTGGATAGTAGGCATGCAGATGCTCGGCTCATAGTGAATATTATGGCGATGTTGATAACGAAATGAGATAATAGAGAGAGAGGGGGAAGGGGTGGAGAACTAAACTAGAAACAAAGTGGTGTGCTTTTTCTCAACTAGAGCGAAACGTATTGACATGGAAACAGTTATTTCCATTGTGAATCTTTTAATGAGAGTTTGTATGGATACTAATAGGAACACATAACAATCGGAAAAAAACAGACCCTTTATCGTCATGTGGTGATAACGAGATGATGCTGAGGGTTTGTTGAACTATTCGCACATATGTAGATAAGACTGTAGTAGAAATAATGTACATTCAACGATGTAAAGTTATATTATACCGGCAAAAATTATAAATACCTATGCGTTTATTTAATAAGAACAATATATAATAATAGTAATAAAAATAAACAGAAATGTGTCGAATCATTGAATCATATTTTCTTTTATCTAGAGAATGAAACAAGCAAATAATTAATGTGCTTAATTTTGTTGTTTGCTTTTATTGGCGGCTATGAAGCCTTAACATCTCATCGTACTTTTCTGTCATAGAATAAATGCTAACTGTGACCTTTTGAAGGACTATGTAATATCAATTTTTGACCGCTCATTTTTACATGAACTCAGTAAAAATGAGAGAAAGTATGACAATAATCATAGCAATTTGATTCATTTTAATTTTCAATAAAGTCTCCTACTCTCTTTATGGGATGTGCAATATACAGTGTTTTTTCAAAAATTAATAAGTTGTTTGAATAATCGTTGCTAAAGCACGTTTGTTTTGGCATAAGAAGTAGGGCTGTTGCTACATGAAAGCGAAATTTCATAATAGTCCTACCCGATCTCGAGATTCCGGCTGACACGTATATATTGAATTCCGCAATTTCATCTAATTGAAGCAATGAGGGTGCTTCAAATTCTGTTTAAAAAGCCAAATCAATCGAACAGAGCTCCTAAAGAGTAAACGAGTGGGTCAAGTGTTTTGAAGACGGACCGAAATTCATCAAAAATGATCCTTATACTGGAAAGTCTATACGTGGAAAGAGTAAAACAAGACATGCTTGTTAATTGCCGAATTACCAGAAGAAAACTAGCAGAAGAAAGATATTGGCTCGTGGCTCACGTTAGGCCATTTCGACCAACCGTTTAAATATTAGAAATCTTACGGTAAATCAGGAAGTTAGAGTACTGGTTGACAAGCGAATCCCGACCCGCGAAAAACGCACGGTCCATGTCTAAAATTAAAATGTTTCTCATTATTTTCTTCAACCGTAGGGAAGTCCTGGATCATGAGTTTATGCCGACCAGTTTCACGGGTACCAGCAAGTGCTATCGAAAAATTCTCAAAAGGCTGCGTTTTATAAGAAGTTTGGTCGATGCAGGAGATTAGAACTGTGAAAGAACAAACCCCAAATCATTTATCGCGACAAGGCACCTTCACACTTTATTACTCGTTACAGAAAGCTTGATGTGTGTTGTACCAGCTGTTGTATTTGCCGTACCTAGCTCCCTGCGAATTTGTTTTACTCCCAAAATTGAACAAAGGTCTGAAAGAGAAGCGTTTCTACACGATTGTATACATGAAAGAAAAATTTCTGATCGACCTGAGAGCTATCTCAACGACTGAATTTGAAAAGTGTTTTGAGGACGGAAAAAAATGGCGGCACAAATGTATTGCGTTCGGCAGGGATTACCTTGAAAGGGGCAAACTTGATTAGGACAATTAGGTAGTTAAACGGAAGGCAGATCGATTTGTGAGCATTGTCGTTACCACCAAGCAAGTCCGACCTAGAAAAAGACGTTTTTGCCGTATGACTCTTCTATTCAATTTGTAAATGATACTAAATAAAACACGTTAAATAATTTAATCCGTAAAAAAAGAGGTAAAGATGCAGCATTTTCTCAGCTTTAATCTCTCCTCTGGATGCTAGTGTATTATTTAGATTTTCAGCTCTTCTGTAATAAAAAAGCCGCAGTTTCTTATTGGTGTCATAAAATTTCGAAGACGACGTTAGGTGTCCATTTGGTGAGTTGAAAACGAACTGGACATATACCGAAATTATCGTGCGATGCTTCAGGCGGCGCAGAATACGCTAGAGACTGACCATCCATGCACCATCTTGTGTCGTTCGTTTGCAAAGTTTAGTATCATTTTCCCCTGGTTGTGATAAGTAGCAGAAATTAACTTGATATAAAAAAAAACAAGATCACAAGATTCCTCTTACGCAGATGCCAACTATTTTTAACAAATGGTTTACGAAGACGCACTACCGTTTCGGGATCTACTCTATTAGGATTCGATTTTATGGACCCAAAATCCCAATGTTTAATGAAAGACATCTTCGCTGCTAGTGAGCCCTTTTGAAGGTGAGATTCAATTAGTCAAGAGAAAGGCCGATTGTTTATGAAAATAACACCCGTGACATATATCGAAGGCTTTAGAAAAGTTCCAAAATGACGGCCCGAATCGTCAGTCTAATTAGCCTCACTTTTTGTTTCCGTGCGATTATACAGTAGTCAGGTTACGTTTACTTTCTATAAGCATCTTTATTTACTTCACAAGTAATTTACTTTGCTTGTTTTTTAGTCTCATTATAATGATAATAAAGAAACAGTCGAAGGGTTCCATATTAATATAAAAAGTACAGTTTTCTTGATATGATCACAATAATTTTTTTTGAAGGACATACGTTGATTGAAAGTTATAAAACCTTTTTGAAGAAACCCATATATATAAAACTCTAATTTTATTGTCATATACACATTAAGCCCATTGGTATAGATTTACTGTAGACGGCAGTTGCCACTGAACTTGGTACTGAGTTCACTATAGGTTCTAAGTAAATCGTTGGCTTAATTACATGCGTCTATATTGCGTATTAGCGATTATCATGGGTTTCCACTATTATCTCATAACTTAAGTATTAATGTGATACATTGTACATTGAGCGTAAATCTATTTACGAAGAAGATATGATTAGATGAGTAGATAGGTCATATTAATGTACCAGCCGTCATTTTCACTAATCGCACTAAAGCGACCGTATTTACAGCAACACTGTCGTAGAAAGCTGGTAAAATCAGACGTTATATATCGCTTTTGGCCGTTAATGTTATATGTGAAGCACTATTTATTGTATTTTTTCTTCGTACTATGTTACAAAAATGAATTTATGCCGATAATGTTATGCTAGTGCGTTCACTGCATAACTTCTACTGTGATTTCTTCTGTCGGGGACTTCTTGGCTGTTGCAATCTCCTATTGGCTTCTTCTTTTTTTTGCTGACGCGCGAGTCGCTTTTCTTCTGCTCTCCGGTCTCGCTCTTCATACTGTCGGAGTAACTTGCGGGCTACAAATCCTGTAAAAAGCGTACACATAGAAGTAATTCAGATTTTTCGAAATAAACATGAAACGACTGATGTAAAAACCAGTCCATTATTCGTTTCCAATTATTATACATAAATAAATATGCTTTAATGCTATGCATATGTATGTACCTGTATTCAAAAGTATAGCGTGTCTTCTCTTAAAGTGAACTACGGATCTTCTAGGTGAGATTTTGATAAATCAGTTGTATGAGGGTAAATTAGAGATTGGTGCATGCTATACACATTGTGTACATCAATAAGAAAATATAGTCCGCAGTGAAGTGTTTTTACGCCTAGATGACTGTACGTTAAATGCTAATCATACTCAAACAACCCTGCTATATTCCTAAATATATGGCGGTAATACCGCCAAATAACTCCAGCTTCTCGTTAAAAACTTATTTGATTAAGTCACTGTTTTATCCGTAGCAGCATGCTCTTCAAGCGAAGGGTTGACATTGAGAGTAACCGTCACACAATACTCATAGAATGAGGTAATCCGTTGCAGAAGACCACTGAAGGACTTGTTGTCCCTAACGAATTGAATATATTAATCACTATTTTTATCCGTCAAACATAATAACTATCAGCAGCATTGGGTAACCTCGGAAGACATTTTGTAACGTCCATACTATCTACGTTATTTCAAACTGGCTTAAAATAATCGAAACGGTTACCGTTGTATGTAGATTTTAACCAGTAAAGTTCAGGGCATAGCGCTGACATGAAAAACGAGAAGTGCAGTTTAGCTGGCAGATGTTTTCGAAAACCAAGAACGTTAGGAAATTTTTTTCGGGAATCTTTTGTGAAGCTATGAGATGAGCTGTTCGTAGCAACATCAGTCTGCCAATCGTCGCCTGGATGTTTGCGATAAATAATCGATTCTCGATTCAGCTTGTCAAGCATCGAAAACTTATATAACGATACTCAGACTCTCTTCCATCTTTTTCCTGGATTTCTTAGTCTTGCCTTTCGGAAAAGGTCTACCTACAACTGTACTTAAAGCCACACAGATAATTTTTCGACAATTCGAAGACAAGACACAGGCACGAATTTTCGAATTTCCATACTCATAGAAATACACACTTACACAGAATCAAGTAAACCACACTCACCAATTATTCCTCCGGGAATCAATAGCAGTAAGATCATGTAGAGAAACTCCATATTCAAATCTTGCTACAATTAGTTACTGTGTAATTCAATGTCAACTACAAATATATTTGTCCCAAGAAACTGGGAGCCTGAGTGGAGTTTCCGTTTGTCAGTCAGAACCAGACAGCTGCTTGTTAATAATGGATCACAGGCGCAACAGCAAAACAGCCGGTGATTGTTACGAAGGCAGCGTTTGCGTGGATTACGGACGAACGGCAGAAACGAACACGCTGGCTTACTTTGTTCGCTCGTTCTATTCGTCGTTCAGCTACTGGCAATATTGAGCTACTGACAATCAGAACAGGCTTGGTAGGTGACTGTCGTTACTGCTCTTTGAACACGTAATAAACAACTTTTCTTTTTACTCTTTTTCTATCGCTGCTGTATTTGCGTGTAAGTGGAATAGCTTTGCCGTTACTGCTGCTGTGGTTCTCTTGTGTTGCCCTACCGTTGCCCTTTCCGCACTATGCACAACGACCGCGAAGGAGATATACGGCAGCACACTACGAGACTTGTAATTGAGCTTTTGCGATCAAAGGTCTGTCTCTGACGGCTAAAACATATAGAAGTTCTTGCAAAGAGCTTGCGACACCGTCTGCAGTAGCAGTATCGAAGAAGTCGTCCAGTCAGGCCTGTTGTGCAGTTATTTGTTGCAATATGATTGCCTATTCAATTTCCTATTCTCCTGACCATTCCGTTGTCCACGGCAGACGCTCTGCAGTTGAAAAAACACAGACGGCTAATCAACGGTTAACATCGACTGCCGAGACGCTGTCACTGGCGATACTTCTATTAAATCAATATAGGTCCACTCCTTCTTATCATCATCACGACGATAAGCGATCCGTCCGTTGCGCCGTAACGCCGCGACACTGCCGGCTATCGTTTTTACGACGCTGCACTTACTTATGCTAGTACAAGCTGTTTAATTGGCTGCTGATTGGGTGTCTCGCAGGCAACAGGCGATAAGCAGTTGGCATATACAGAGGAAAAAAGTCGACAAGCTGGCCGCATCAACATACACGTGTAAACACAGCTGAGCGGTGCTAGGGCGGGCAGGTAGGTAACGTGGGCCCAACGTTTTGAGGACGTCACCGGCAGACGGCTGACGGTGACAGGTAACCGCAACGGCGATTTCAGCGCATGCGCCAACCCACAATTAGCAGTCGTCGACCAATCAAGTTTACGTCCCTAAACGCTAAGTAACTTCACCACAAATGGGCAGTTGTTTGCACTAGCACAACTGTTCCGTATACTTACATAAATAACTTTTCTCCCTGAAAGATCGCCATAATCTAACCACACGAAATAGCGCGAATATAAATGTAATGATAGTCGACAAATAATGAATTCACTGGTGGTGACAACGGAGTGCAGCACGAAGATTTAATTTTACAATAAAATTTATCAAATTTTTTTCCTATTTTAAGTGAATAAGTGTGACGGCTATAATCCACATGCCATTAATAAAAGATAATAATGTATTTTGTTAAATACGTTACAAAAGTCATATAATGCAAATAAACGACTTCATTATTATTATTATTATCTAAATGTATACATAATAAAATTACTGCACGTACACAATTGTTTACAGGGTTCCCTATATAAATTATTTTGTTGTTTTGAGAGGGGAAAGTTCTAGCGTTGTGATAGGTTTCAGCTGAAAGAAATCCTCGCTTATCGTATTAGCATTGGCAGATTGCTTGGTGATTTTTTAAACCCTTATTAACAAGGGATTAAATATTACGGTATAATCGTTTTGTCAACTACAATTATGAATCTATTGAAACTTTGGTTTCCGCTACTGGTCGCAATCACAGTCACTTTAAATTTCGATGCTTATAAAAGCCCCAGCCTTCCCTAATATCCGTTAAATAATTTCGTAACTATAACAAAAGAAGCTATGCGGAATGGTTGGTAGCACGGTTGAGCTGACTCTTTCGACTACTGCACTTTGAAATTATTTTGATAAAAGCTCATTCAGTCTGATGTAGGAATAATAAAATAAGCTGTAGATCATGCTTGCAGTATAATGTATGCCAGACAGAAAAACTGAAATGGTTCTAGGGGCAAGCCACACCGGGTCGCTGCAAAGTATTTCGTTTTAAATGACCTTGAAGATAGGTCAAGGTTAAGGAATATACTCCTATACAATAACATGATGATTATATTACTAGCAAACAATAACCTTCCGTTAAATTAACAACGTAGATATATCTTGGATTGCGCAAAGATATGCATATACAACGTTGCCTTTCTATATACCCATCGTATTTTTTTTACATATAGCTATGCGACAATAGGCTTCATAAATCTTGTAAAGTCAATTTCCGATGAGAAACACTCTGAATATTACCAACATTTTGTCATCATTCCAATTTAATGTTTCGAGTTTCCCATCCAATGCTTTAGCCGCTAGGCACTGCTTCAAACGACTGGCTCCCAATACCGAACGAAATGTACACCTGGATTCGAACCTAGACCCTCATGTGGCCCCAGATTTGATGTACTTTATTAAACGTTGATGCTACCCTGCTAGACCCACGTATAATATGTGTACCTCGCTATAAGATCCATCACCTTTCCTTTGCTCTTATATGTTCATAAGATATCTTTTCTTCCGTATATCCACGGATATACGTCTTCTTGGCATAACTAACGAGCTTCGATTGCATAAATAAGCAACAGCATTAGAATCTTATTTAGTGAGTCTTGTCTATATAAGCTATTAGCGTTGTTAGATAATTAGAGCTGTGCCGGTCAGGATTGCTGCATGAATTCCACAGAATGTATTAAGTGAGGGGAAGATATTTAATGCGCTAATAATCACTTGGTGTATTATTGCCGTGAAGATTTATATGGCGTTGGGCTCGAAACGTCCCACGAGGCCCGTAGGAGTTTCACAAAATAAGTACATTGAAACACCGTTGCTAGGATTGATTTATTGACGATTATGTTTTTACAGAAATCTTACTCAGGACAACCGGCTGCGATAGTTTATATTGGAAAGCATTCACCTACAAACGTGACCATTAAACCCGCCGGGCTGTGCTAGATGTAAATCTGCTTTTAAAGAGGTGTCCTTATGCATTACAAAGTCAAATAAGAACTTAATTACAATACGCACATTAATGACTCAACGGTTTATCCACTGTTTTTCGAAAGTGTTGTTGTGGGGTGTGTGCACGATGGGTGTCCTCATCGACGTCGATCCATATTGTGTCCTTGTATTGTAAAAGAAGTACATCGTATCAAAATTAACTATTTATATCTTCGAATAACTATCTAGTATCTCATTATCTGTCTGCATAGCCATGTTATCAACGCCTATTCTTAACTGAGAGAGGTTTTCAGCATTAGGTTGTGATACAACGCTCCTGTTCCGTTCGTTCCTGGGTGCCGCTATGGATGCGTGCTCAGTCAGCCGAGCCGCAACCACCATGGCTAGGAGAACAAATAGCATGCCTGTACTTCCTACAGCGATCGTCGTGGTTAGAACACTTGGATGTGTTTCAATCCGTGGACTGACAATGGGTGGCGCGACCATTGCCCCGCCGCACGTCATAATTAAAATCAGACTGAGATAGACGTGTCGCAACTCTATATGTTCGGTCAGCCACGTTAGCGAGCCTCCGTAAAGGGGCCCCATACCACAGCCGAACATTATTGTACCCAAATATAGCATGCGATTGTCTTGCGAAAACAGCAGAAGTATGAGGCATGCTGCGCTGAAGATGAGTTGGCCACTGGCAACGAACCAGATCGAGCGAAATTTTGCCGAAATAGGAATGATGATCACTCGTACGGCGGTAAAGCCGACCCAAAACAGCGACACCAATACCGCCGCGTCGGCTTTAAGCATGTGATTCATCTGATTGTAACGAAAGCACATCAAAGATAGAAATACGTACCATTACTATACATTTCCTGCCACTATACCTTGAGTGTGGGATTGCCGAGGAAGTAAGTAGACCTGGTTAGTGTACTTCGTCAGAATTTTAAATCACATTGTGTGTATGTTCAGACACATTCCATTTTGGATTGTATGTAATATGCCTTGTATGAAATTTTTTCGGCGCTTAGCTATTCTATACTGATACAAAGTGAAGTGGAAATGTGTCAAAGAGTACCATAATAGTTTTGAGTGTCCTTTAAGGAACTAGAGTTGACTTCAACCGTGACCCATACCTGAACCGCGAAAATCACAAGAAATCGACTGAAGGCAGTTTCCAATAGGACGATTAGAAAGAAATAGATTGCCGCCAGACTAATGAGCAACCAATTTCTGAAGTGAGATCTTTCCTCGCCGCATTTCTCTTCAGGTCTCAGATCACGTTTGTCTCTGAGATAGGATAGCGTCATAAAAAACGCGACCATGATACCAAAGCTTCCAACGAACACGAACGGGATCATCACACGTGAGTCCGACTTCCACTCGATGTCCGCATCAGTTCGATTGGCCATTAAATCTCTGCAAGGTCGATTTTAAGATGTGTGTATATTTTGTAAATATGACAGGTCTAGATTAACTAAGGCCAATGAGCATTTAGGTAGCTGTTCCTTTATGATGATAAAAAAAAAATACGATATAATCCAAGAACGTTCTAGGGTTGGTCACGCATTCGGCCCTTCAAATGGTATATTCGTTATATCCGATTGTAGGTATACTGCGCCGTCATTGCATACCTAAAGTAATTATTATTATAAAATATTAGTAGCAGTAGTTAGCAGTGGGCCTAGGTCGTTCCTAACTCTGCTCGCTTATATGAATGAAGTAAAATTTTAATAATTAACTTCAGCGAATACATTGGAAGTTTTGAATCGGATTTGTCTAGCTACGCTACTCCGTGCGGTGGGCAGTAAGTTCTGTTTGCGCGTTGCTTTTTCTTATTATTTATTGATTTATATGAAAAAGACGGTGATATCGATATTGCAGGACAATGAGTTTGAACAATGATTGCATTACGTATAAAAGCTGATCTTTTTATGCGCATGCCATCTATGACCGATATGTAATCAAGCAAAATCGTACCAACGGGATCGTGTGTTCGCTCTTAATTGATGCTAAAGCAAACAATAACCTATCTTTACTGAGAAATGGTTTGGCCAAAAGCGGTGCAAAAAGTGCTCCAACGCCGAACATTAACGAGTACAGCTGCAACATCGGACGAGATCCTCGACATAGAGCGACAAGCCAAACGTACGCCCCTGTAAAAATAGCTACGTAAATGTATAGTTCTTCGTTTAAAATTGCAACGTATTTTTGCTGGGCGTTAGTGACCTCCAAAGGTAAAAACAAGTACACCAAACACCAAAACCCATTTGTCTTCTCTATGTAATTTTGCCCTAAAAAGTTACCTAAAAAAACTAGACTCATTTTTACCGGACTAAGCTATTTAATTGGTACCTACTATCCTTATATGATAGCTAGATAGCCGTCCTGAAACGTTACAGACGAAAAGGTGGAAGTACATTCTGGCTGGTGCGCGCCGAACGTCCTGTTTAGGTGATAATGGTTAAAAAAAACTGTCACACAATATTATCTCCTATTATTTGCTTAAAGTATAAAAGAAAATTGCCTTAGTTTCAGGATAACTCTACTATGGCTCCTACAGGTTTGAAAGCCTTTTAAAGTAACGAGAACTTTTAGCTACCCCTTTCCCATTGTGGTTTGGTCAACTTTTTTTCATTGACGTTTTCATGTGTTCTTTTTCTCAATATAAGATATACACTATTTTAAAAATTAAAAAGTCAGCCTGACACATTTCGTTTTCAACCAGGGACCAATGCCAAATGGCAGTACTTATCGATTTTAATCGAGCGTAAGAGGTCTAATGGAAAAGTAAATAATTTTCTATTTCTTTATAAGAAATTGTTGTATCTTTTTGCTATTTTTAATATACATATAAAATATATATGCGGGTAAATAATTACCCGCGATCATCGATATCTAATAGAACTCATAAATTGTATAGATACGATAAGTTTACATTGAAGATAGGTGTGGTAGACGTACAGTAGACTATTATTACCCAGGTATATAATGCGCTTCGGTCTTCTTTTTGAATAACATTATTATGAGAACCTTCTGTGCAGGTCGCAACCTTTTGTTAGACTCTTCAACGTTAAATCGTCGATTGTGTAATTTCTATATGCAAAAATCTGTGCATTACCTGCTCAGAAAACGTTCAGTAAGTAAAGGCCGGTCGTACTAGCCGTTTCTTCAGAGCGTAACTGTTCATAACGTAGTATTCAAAAGGAACGCACTTGCGCTGTCGATCAGATATACGCAAATGCAATGAAGGAATAGGTCGATCAAGCGATACTTGGGTTATGATCGGGAACTAAATCGATATACATTAAGTAGACGTTTACTCTTTCCTTTCCTATTTGATGTCGCGTTCAACAACCAACTGAATTAAAAAAAAACAAACACACACACAGCTTTGATTTTCGCTGGACCATTTCAAAATAGAGGTTCAAAATATGTAAAAGCTTTAATCTTTGCAAAAATATTCCCTTTGTCGTGTTTGTTAAAATAGTTTTTGTTTCGAAAACACTAGACAGACTTGAATGCCATACATATATATATTCATACAGTCTTGTTCTACACTTTACTACATATCTATATATCTACGTTGCGTATACTTGCTTGAGTAGAACACTGCTGTATATTGCCTGTAGGCACCTGGTAGGTCGGAGGGTGTTTTAGTTGTGCTGTCAACCACTTGTGCTACTCAACAGTAACGAAAAATGTTTGTATTTAAATGATGTCGAAGCCAATCTCCGACATATCGTGTACTTATACAGTGGCTAAAATAAGGGTAAAGACGACGTTTCGACTATTTAAGTGGCGACGTAAATACTGAGCTGAAATAATTGTTCGGTGCTTAAATATACTGATGGTGTTATTTTTTTTTGCTATTGCTTTGCTTAGCTTTGTCTTAGTTACTCTGTTCTTTTTACACCCTATTTTTACTCATGGCCAATGTATATGCTATCAGAAAGTGTTTTCTTTGCTTTACGTACTGCCATCATTTTATTGGCTTTTGTTATACACATTTATATGAGCTATAATATAACCTTCGTCTCATTGGGGTATGATATGGCGGTGATTCCATAGCTGAGAGCACTACTCAAACGACACTCACTAGATGTAATAATGACATCTTACGCCTGAACAGCTTTTCATTTGGCTTTCTCAATTCGTTTGTGAGGTGAGACAATTGTCCTTGCTTGCAAGTCCTTATCGTATGCTGATAAAGTATAGCGGCGTGCTATTGTATAGTGGAAAAAAATATAGCATGTTCGATTCGCTATTTCTGCTATTTAACATACTTAGCTTTGTAACGCAAACAACAATTGTAATCTGGCCAAAACGAAGATAAAAGTGTTGCATTTTAGCGGCGTATGTTACCAATGCAAAAAAAAAAAAATCGGAAAGAAAAGATAAACAGACACGACGTTTCTTACGTTGCAAATATTACTAAATGAACCTTATATTCCTAATTAGGACGTCATTATTTTAATATCTACAGCACCTAGGCAGAGTCCTATTCACACCGGGCCTGTAATGACCAACGAGTTTCACTAGAAGTCTGCAGTGGCCAATTACTACATACGTGCACTCGGATATAGTGTACATACGCTAGGTCCATTGCTATAGTGGTAGTCACCGTAATCATTGCAACAGAACCACGTGGCTCGTGCGTTTCTTTATCCATAACAGGCGCAAGCAGCGCGGGTCCGTATCTAACTGATGCAACGGACTGGGTAGTCTACACGTTGTGAAAAGAAACATGGCATAGGCTACTTCAATTTCAAGCTAACGCTCAGCGATGTAACGTTTCTCTTCGCAGGTTTACGGGTGACTGAAGTCGGCCTAATTATGCCGTAGGCCCCTCCTCCTGGATAACCTTCGCAGTAATAATACCTTATGGTTATGATCAGTGATGATTAAATAAATATGAAGCAAAGGCTGACAAGTAGCCGGGGATTAAAAACCTTTACTTCATTAATTAGACACTTTTTGATGTTGACAGAGTCTACGGTGCTAATAGTGAGTACTCACTTTTGGTAAAGACGCTTTTACGATAAGCGGCTAAAGTAGTATTAGGTTATTTAATCCGGGTCTATACTTGTACGATCTAGAACTGACCGTGGGGTTATTGTTTAAATATAGATTAGCTTTTGATAAATAAGCATTGACTGGCGTACTTGCGTCAACCCACGTGAGTCAAATATGATGTGTCTTAGTAAACAGGAATTTGCTAGACTTCTTCAGAGTTTGAACCCAATCGAAGCCAGGTATTATGACTACCCACGCCTCGTAAGCAATGCGAGCTTCCAAATAAAACGACTTTTTAGCATTTAAGTAGCTGCGGAACAGCGAATGGTCCCACTGGAGTAATACTAGCAAGTCGTTTTTGAAAAGGATAGCACAAAGTACATTTGAGGTACGCCTCAGCGCAGTGAAATCCAGATCTTGTGAAGGCACTGTATTGTGTCACACGTTATTCTGGACCCTAAGAATGCAGAGTTAGCTCTCCTTTATATTTATTTCAAGTACGAACATACTTTTCCCTTAGAAAAACATATTAAGATACTTGAGCAACCCTGAGAATCGAAGTAAAGGACATTCATTGTTATCGTGATGTCAGACCCAGGCTTTATTACCGCTGGATCAATAGCCTATATAAAATGGGTGCAAAAAAAGCTACATATAGGATCCGTAATCGATGTTAGCTCCTATGTTATCATAAGCCTTATAAAAATATGTATCTAACACTTATTACTGGAAAAATGGTAGTTACACTCGTCACAATGATTTATAAGTATACAGACTTAGATTAATTACTCTCTGATGTATCTTTAAACAACTCGTAGGCGAAACCATGTTGAAACTCTATATTGCTTATCATACACAGATAACCACGTAGGGCATTAAGTAAATTCCACTTACTATCTATCTTTATTGGCTATCCAGTACGAGCAAGTGTTTCTAACATAAAATCAGTTAAATCTCAGTAGCGAGGAAGAAGACATTTTACTACTGTTAGCGAGCTCAAGCTGTTATGGTGAATCCGTTAAATCCGTGAATTATTTATCTTAATCAGGACCTGTCAGTAGCTCCGAGCGTGCACCATGTGCCATGAAGCCTATCACAAAGCGTCTCGCCTGAGTTCCGATGTAATTCTGACAATAGACAGCTTTCAGATGCTATTATTAATGAATTCATCGAAAGTTGCAGCAAGTGGCTGTTAGCAAATTTAACTTGCTTAAGGCTTCATTTACTCTAAAGAGTATAGTAGGTGCGTAGAACTCACTTTTCAGCAGAATGCACCAGGGGCTTTTTAGGCTGACAAATAAGCGGCCATTACTCATGTGTGGTACTTATCAAAATGTATGTATGTACAGACTCAGATAATGACTAAACTTGAGGGCTGAACACGAAACGTTGGAAGTTGACACGAAAGCCAATACGAAATCTCATGTAGCCACTCGTTACGTCAACTAGTTTGGCGTGCATTTTTCATACGATTAATAAATGCCGAATCAACCATGTACTAATCGTCGTTACACAAATAAATACAGGCAGTATGGTGTTATTTACGTTTTAGGGTTTAGATGAATGGTAAACAACCAAAGGCAGGTCCCGCAGAGAGCCCCTTGGTACAAACAGCCGGTGTTGAACGTTTGTTTGGTCGACATTCCTGGTTGAAAGAAGCCGTACTGCATGCCCGTGAAAAACTGTATCCATAAAAGATGCGAAAACAATAATATTAGTCTTATTCCTAGAATGTGTCCTATTCAGCGCAGGCCAGAAATGATCAGACGGCATAAATTAACTATTGCTGCAGATTCTAAACAGAAATAGCCTATTGACTGGGGCCAGCGACATGTCCGCAAGTCGGACTAACTGGAACTTATCGGAAACTCTGATTCGATTCAACCAACTTTGAAGCCTCATGCTTCATGTCGATTAGCATGCATGTATCAAAGACTTTACTGTTCAAAATAGTACTTTGGCCTGTGAGTGGAAATGCTGAGTAAACATTGTTTATATTTGGCCGGTAATAGCCACTCCAGCCGCAAGACAAACTAATCGATGTGAATTTTCAGTATTATTTTAAGATAAACTAACAGTTCTGCATCTGATCGTGTCTGAAGCGATAACAAGATACGCTCTGGCGGGCTTTTGCGCAGCACGTACCAGCTGAAAAACTTCATTCGGCCAAATAATAACGCCACTCATTCATTGAGCTAAGTAATCTCTGTCTTCGATACGTAGCCTTGATGATTCGGAATTATCAGGAAGCTCGCTCAGACGTCGTCAGCAAGCGAAATCGCCATTGGAAGTTATAAAAAATTTCTCTTCGAATCGAGAAATGCGTCGTCCTAAATGAGCTGCCGAATATCGAGCATTAACTACTAATCATGCTTGGCAGCAACTTATGGTAATCGATAGAGAACTGACAGACACTCCATCAACCTTCCACAAAAATTTATTTTTATTGGCTGGAATTCAAAAGAGCTTTGATGCATTTTTTTTTTTTTTTTTTGTTAAAAATATGACGTCCATATAGCCAAGTTTATTTGCCCTCTAGACGAAAACATTATAAAACGATTTTTGCATGTGATCGTTAATTTATAGATAAACTTTAAAAGAGACATCTGCACCATTGAAATCACTGTTATTTACCATGATGTTTCTCTTAAAAACTTGAGTGTGTATGAATGGGTTATTTGTGATCATTTTGCTAGCGAAATTCAGAATATTCACTATCTTGCACTCACAAGATAGGGAACACGGTCGATCTCAACTCGGCTAAGACGGCAAGCTAACTTAGCAAACCAAAGTAATTATAGTATAAATAAAAACGATTTAGACTAAAGTTACCCTAAAGAAAAACGAGCCACAGAGAATGTTTTTTTCGCGGAGTTCGTTTATCAGCTTTGCGTAAGCCACATTTTAAAGGGAGTCTATTTACTTGATTTAATCATGTGCGTATGTTAGTTTGTGACAAAAGGGTCCCAGTTTAAATATTTTACATTTTTCTGTGGTTGACTAGCCACTTTTTATCATAATTGTTAAATAACATCGTATAAAACGGTAGTGCAAACTTAGCTACTTGAACTTAATATGAAAAAATGAAAATTAAGCGTAATTTCCATCCAAGAGTCGGAGACTAAAAGAGCACGGAACTAACTACAGCTTGTGCAGATACCTGTTGAGAATTGACGGTGGCCAGTCGAGAACGCGTCCCACTACTACGAGTAAATAATGGTCAGGTGTTTATATACGTATGTATGCATGTATATATATATATATATATATGCTTTCGTTTGCTTAGTAGCGATACAGCATATTACAAATTATTTCTCTGTTAGTTTTACTGTTGTCATAAACGTTACCCTAGAAATTTTCTCTACGATATAATACGAATGTCTGCGGTTATGTGTTTATACAAAACGTTTTCCCACGGAAAAAAAACGTTGTTTGAGACGAATGAGGCAGTCCATAAGCGATATCTGATTTTGAATTTTTGGCGGACAATGTTTTTTCAATGTCAACTGTTTCGTAGCATTGATCACGCTTCTACTTCCTCCAAGCGTATGCTATCTTAGAATCAGGTTGGCTTTTAGTAACGTGCTTTTGTACGCGTTCATTGTATCACATTGGCCTGTTCCCTGCCAGTCGAAATAACGCTTGCCTTCTGAAGGGTAGATACGGGATTAAACACAATGTCAAGCTTACCAATTTCCATGATAGCGCCAAGCATTCCGCAAGTGAAGCTGATAGCATATGCAGACATTAGGCTTCCCAGAGGCATTAAGATGTTGCCTAAACCGATCAAGGCTCCGCAGATAATGCATACAATTTGAGCGTTTACCCGGCGATATATCAGATCAGCTGTCAATTTTTGATAATACACGCACGTTAAGAAAGTGGAAAAAAAAAAGTTATCAACTAGCCTGAATACTGTTTTCCTAATGTTAAATAGTTTATTTTTTTATATTTTGTATAAAAATAAATTTAGCAATATATTGTCAAGTGCAAATACATCGGCTGGTTAGGTTGGCATTCATTCATTCATTATGCACACATATTAATGTACATGGCTTAGTTCGTTCCATGGACGAGTTTATGACCCGTCGATACAGATATCAAATACGCATATATGGGTGCAAATTTAATATAAATTTTAGAAAAATATTTAAACAGCTATTTATGATCGAGCGTCCTATTTAATCACAAAAAAAGACAATAATGGCAACACGGAATCCTATGATGAAGACTAATACTCGCACAAATAACACTTTTTAAAGAGCGGACGTCTAAACTGGTGTCTCAGATTTGTGAACTTACCGAAAACTGGTCCAATTAAAGCACCAACGTCAGCTACCACACCGATGTTAGATGCCTTTTGGATCGACGTGTGAAATATCTCAGACAAATCTATCAGGCTAGGGCCCATCATAGAGACAATTAGGCCCTGCAATGTTCACGGATACCAGGCAGGCATCAGTACAAGAGCATTTGAAGTTACAAGCCCAAAATGCAGTTAAATATCCACTTGTAACGATAATCTACGACTATTCTAAGATAGCAGCTTTTTGCAGAAAGCATTTTCACGAGGCCTTGAGAAGATATCCAAGTACAAATATATTGCTCGATCAGACAGATCTTTTAGAAGGAAGTATATGTATCTACTGTCTCTGAACATTACTGATTATTATAGGTATTATAAGGTGGTACGAAAGTTTCGTGCTCGATGCCAATACAAATTACCGACACGTTTCGTGTCAACTAGTTGAGGTCATTTCGTCTTCCGCCGTATTCTGCCATACATCGAAGAAAAATATGTAAACAACATAATTTGTATTATCTTACTTATGCTATTTTTGTGCGGATCGTATGTTGAATTATTTTCAACTTAGTTGGGGGGGATTACACTTGCGAGAGTGATCAGACTAGAGAAATCTCGGATCGAACTAGATTTCAAGATTCGCAAATTATACAACCTATTGAAATCTCTTCGATAATATAGCATTCACATTGTGAAATTCAGTGCTAAATATAGTGTTTGACAATTGATGCGCTCAAGCAGTTCGTAAACAAAGAGGATACAGTTGCGATCTGAAAACGGTTCAGTGGCCTTCATTTTTCGAAATAAACCAATTTTCATAACCATACCCTATTTACGTTATCTTATAAACCGCCTATATTGCTTAAAACACACTAGTACCTCCAAAAGCCTAAGAACAGATCGTGCGCCTACAAACAAATCTCTCTTGACCTTCTAAGTTTGCTTATACAAAGCGTATGAACAGAATATCTACACTTCGTTGCTGACGATCAGCAGGCGATTCCTAAGGCGATATTATTTGTCACGTCAACGAAACGTCTATCTAGACTCACTTCAGTCAACGACTAGTTCTAAGGTAATTATGTATAATTTCTGAAAAAATCAAATCTTAAGTTTGTTAATTGTGCCTTTATTTAGTAATTAACAAATAGGTAATAATTCAGGCGTCTTTTTTTTTTTTTTTTCACTATATGTGCACCTAGATACGGGAGTTCACTTGAAAGTATCTAGCCATCGTGGATAAGCAACAAAATAATTGAGATTTGGGAAAGTTCATGTTCAGGCGCTCTCTTTGTGGCTAGAATCTGAATAGTCGCAAGGGCATATAGCATAGCTATATACAAATAATCAGGAAACTAGTGAAAGATGTTTAAACATACCAGGGCGACACAGGTGAGATTGATATTCGCTATCTGAAACCATTTCAGCCAGCTGGGTCCATCCCATTCCTCGCTAGTGACGAACGTTTGTTTGGGATGCATCTTCAAACGTACCGTTGAAACGCACTGATGGTACGTATTACATAATCATCGTATACAGCCTTGTAGCTACGAAGAGGTACAGTGAGAATCACCCGAGCGACCGTCGGTCTATCTTCATCACCTTATAGAGTTCGACTTGACCTGCTGAATATGACCGTTATTAAGCTTCTTTTAGCTAACAAGGCGGCTCTACGAAAGGTCCCGTACGCTGCAGGGGGAAAACATCGATTTTGCTTAAATAAGAACCTCTGAAAATTTATCTTGACAGGGCTAGTGCGCTGCCATAAAAGCGACGATAACATTTCGAAATCGCTCCTATTTGCCTGAGGCGTAATTCGACATAATATTACTTGACACGTAGTTTTAGCTTTGTGCATATCACGCATTGCCCACTCCAACTATCGTAGCAGTCTCAAAAAATGCCATATCCTAACAATATAGGTGATAGTGGGCCAGAACGGTTCCGTTTTTCTATTTCGAAAATGATCCCAACTGTCGAAGATAGTCCACTAGCTAAAACCTAGAATTTGACTATTGATTTGAAACAGTCACTTTTTCTTCCGATCGAAATGCATTACAGCCCTCGATAAGTGTTTCATCGGGTGTAAGTGCACGAACTGGGTGCTTAATATTCATTGCAATCCTATATTCTATAATTGCTATTCGATGTCATTCCTCGTCCTTTTCTTAGCAACAAACTGCAAACCCGCTATTTGAAACAGTCACAAAGTCAAACTAACAGCTGAATTGGCAATTAGTATGATCGGACTACTTTATTGCGCGTCTCAGCTGTCAGCCAGCGTAGCAGGACCTAATTTCGAAAAAAAAATGGAAGACTCGATACGAAACAAATATGCATACAGATACACCGCCGTGCGAGCTTTCGATTTTTCTGAGACCAATAGCAGCAGTTCGTGCTCTTGATGGTTTCCTTGTAATAACCTCTGAGGAGCTAGCATAGCAGAAGCGCCAAAACAGGTAAGGAATAAGATCAAAAACAAAATGCTGAGGGACCAAGTTGTTGCAATTACGGCCTTGTTATCTACATTCAACTAAATAATTATGGTAAATTATTAGGCAAACAGCACTAACGTAGTAATCCATGTTCTTCGCCTCTGCGGGTTCGTCTTATAATAAATCTGTATATTTATCTCCAAATTACTCGACTTTAATGTTATGCTGATGTTCTTTTATCGATTCCATTTTCGAAGCAAGTTCTTATCAGCTAAGACTTTGTTCAAACAGTATAGCTTCTAGTACGCACTGCGTCTGCTACTACGAATCGGCGCGACAATAATTCTAGTTGGATGTAGTGAGGTACGGGCATTGATTTTTCAGCCGCTAGCCGGTTACAAAACGAAGTCTAGACATCTCACTAATCGGATGGCTGAAAATTTCGGCTAGACTCCGTGAGAACTGACTCTAATACACATCTAGCAAGGGAATGGTTCAGGGACGGCTAAAGTTCGAACGAGGGTCTATAGATTTATTTCAGTTACTTCAGTGTCTACCGAAGAGGCGATCAATCGTTCCTTGCTATCTAGTAGTGAAAAACAGATTGAATGCCACTATGTCTATAAATCTAATGTCTATAAATCTTCATGAGAAAACACTGAAAAGATAAACTTTTGCCAATAGTATGAACTATTGAAGCTTTAGATATTAAGAAAAAAATTATGTTGAAACACTCCCTTCTCTGTTACACTCTACGTTGCCATGGAAATGATGCGAACCCTGTTCGATGCGACCCGTTGTACAGTGAATTTTACCGCACTACTCATTGGGATTTTCTGCTATTGTGTTGTTATTTCATATGGAACCGCGCTATGTAGAAGAAAATAGATGTATACATATTGAAAATTACGATAGGCGATAAACTATGATGACTATAAAGCTTATCGTAACGACAGTTATTAGTAGCAGGTCTGCGACAGTTACTAGACTCACTCAGACATTCGCGTTTTGGGCCATATGTTTACTTGCGGACCCAGCTGAAACAACATACCGTAACGGAATCCATAACCATCCTCCTGTCGGAACGTCTCAACAATATTATAATCCAGACAGAAACTTGTTTGAAGAAAAAGGCTTTTGCCCGGTGTTTTTTCCACCGTTTCCAAATTCCATCCATCCAGCATCTATTCGATCGCCAAAGTGAGAGGAGGCGAGAGCTCTACGAAGATCGGCAGATATTCCTGGCTCCCCCTGCCTCGTTCTTTATGACGCTACTTTGCTATCCGCCCCCTTCTAGACCTGAGTCGATTTATTTTGTGCACCTTACCATGTAACGTTATTGCTTGTTCTCCTACGGTACAAACATGGAACTAAACAATAAATAGATAAGACTAGAACATAATGTGGTACGGTAGCCGCTACCGATCGACTGACCTCAAGCGTGACCCTTTCGCGAACAGTCTGCTTATATGTACACGTCTTTTCGTTTGAGGACGAGGAGCTGCATTGTGTTGAGCACCGCCGCGCATTCGTCAAGATCTACCCTGGTTCAATAGTAATTGGCGACAATTTGTACTGGAGTAGCCTGGCTAATGGGGCACAGACCGGCACTGCCGTTTATCACGACAGTACGCTATTCTATCAAGTGTTAATGCAAAAACACGGCAACAAGCGCTGGCCCCGCATGCGGGCGGTAAATTAATTATTGGACCATAAGAAAATAGAAGAAAAATGGGTCCCGTCGACCTGAAATGATATGATATTCAACGTGCTTTGTTGAAAAAATCGATGTTTGCTTTTCCAGAAACTTAGGATATTTTCTAACATTTCTGTTTGGCTGTATAGCATGAGCTCTCGAATTTTTCGAGTTTTACTAGAAAAAAAAAGTTAGTTTCAAACATACACAACATCATGGGACTCTATTTATTATTATTATTATTATTATTATGCAATTTATGTGTCTAGTGGCATGTATGAACGAACGGGGCAAGTTGAATCGGACCGCCATAGGCGAGAGTGAGATAACTGCGATTGCTTTGCCTTGTTAAGTCTCGCACTTTACGTTTTCTTCTATTTTCTGTATAATAGCAACTCACAGCGGTCACTTCATAGCTCTAATTCAAGCAAATAGCAACACTGTTGAATGCATATCACTAAGCTAACTTTGGGTTATGTTTATATTTTGTTTTTCAAGTGACCACATGCTAAATTAATATGCGACTGAAGGGTAGATCTTTTGAAAAAACTTTAGCTTCTGCCTGAACAACGCCAAGGCAGTAAGGACGACGCCGCAGTAAACATATTGTCCAAAGCTTGAGCTCTGTACGCTTCATTGTCATTTCATATAGTCAACAGCAGAAGGCGTACCTGACATTTTTAGTGATCTAGGCCTACAGATATTTTATTTATGTATACTGTAATATAAACATGAGAGCTTGTTTGTTATTCTGGCCTACGATGCACCACTCAGTATTTACATAAATACATGGAGTAGAGGTAAACAATATGATTCGTCCCATATAGAGTAGAACGTGCATATAACTGGCCATCTGCATAATATTGACAAATAGTTCCCTGGTAGTATTGGCACAGATAGAAAATTTCCGTACTATTTTATATTGAAAAGTGAATTTCATATGTATATGTATAGATATTTCATACTGAACGAACTAAAAAGCTTCAGTAGGATGCAGTTCGCGGTAAACGCGAAATAACCCAATAAATAGGAAGAGACAACTCACCGCTGGTACATATATAATGCTATGTTTGTACTAAAGCAGGTACGATTAAATCCTACAAAAACGTTAGACGGCTCCCAACGTACTAGCAGTAGTCCAGAACGCGCTGTACCGATATGTCGTAAAAGGCCCCTTTGGCAATTCCGTGTCCCCTCGGCTAAAAGAGAAACATATTGGTATCATTATAAGCAGTTGCCCATTGAACTTATTGTTATCTGGACAATGCCAGTTTGTTAGATTCTGCTGTATTTATGTCGCATTTAGGCAGGCAACAGTTTTCTGGAGAATCATCTCGTTAGAAACCTCATCGTTTTCGCCAAAACTCTACCTTAAAACAATTGTGCACACGCTAAACCATATAACCTCGATGTATCGCATAAGATTTTGCTATACCTTTTGCCATCAGTGTCAACTACGTGTTATAATAATAATAATAATTAAAAACTGTAATACTACTACTTTATTTGAGAAAGAATACCGGTAAGTAGATAATTATAGTTGGGGCTTCTCGTTTTCTAACACGAAACGGCGTACTCTAGTTGACTGTACTGAAGGCCTGACTTTTCGGACGTATAAGTATATATGCATGTAAAAAGCAGAGCTATTGATAGCTCAATCTCGGCTGTAGATGAATGGAGATATCGGTTGCAGAGTTTCTTTTTTTTGTTATACCAGACGTGTTAGGTGAATCTGATGGCATATGCCTTGTTGGCTAGAATTCCTTGCATAAATAGAAAAACTGTAGAAAAAGAACTGATTTCGTCTAGTAGTGCCACTACAAAATGTTAACTTACGTACTTAAGCATAGGTGTAAGTGCCTCGTGTTTGGCCGAGTTTTGTCAAACAGTTGTAAGTGTGAGGAACATTAATCCTATTCGAAGTGGTCGCGGATCGTGTAACAATTTTCTGGACATGCTATGAATGTTCGGGCTTTGTCGAAGTTAAACACAAGCTAACACTTCGGCACTGAATTTCTGCATGGCAAAGGAATACGACCTGTTACGTTAGCTAAGACATTCTAGTCCGTCACGCAAACATGGCAAGAGTTTACGTCTGTACCGCCCTACCGACCAAACGACCATCAAGAGAAAGAGTGCTTGAACAGAAAGAGAAGAGCTTTAACCATTAGAAACGTTCGGAGAGAGCGTAAAGTCAACTCAGCCGAAGCTGCAGCTGGAATCCTTTCAGCGATTTATAAAACTAGTTTAAACAACAGATTTCTTCTTCTTGTCAGATAGATGTTATGAGCCGGGTACAAACGGTTCGAGGATCTATAGAAAAAGCAGGTTTGAATATACATTAAAAAGGATTTCCTTTTATACGTCTTTGGAAATTTATGAAGGTCACATAATCAAATTATGAGGTCACGGAAACATATGAGGTAGGATAGGGGCTAAGAGCATAAGTCGAGCAAAATGGACACACGAAGCCGTCAAATGCAAAATTCTGATTAAAGATAAAAACATATCGTACCAATCACACCGAAATAATAGCTATTCGACGAAGGTCCTATAGAGAAATGAAAGAAGCAAATTAATTCTATATGTTTTTATGTTTAAGACGTTTTTTTTTCGTCGCTGCATCGTAACGTAGCAGAATCTGTGGGTGCTAAAATAATCCTTTTCCGTGAATAATACAATCCCAAATCCAGTTATTTATATTTTATGGCATATTCTGCCGCATTTTTGAGAGCTATTATTAGATCTTGATGCATTAAGTCCCCGTCACATGTGTAAATATAAAAAAAAAAAACGCAAAATACCTGCTTTTCGACATGAAATTGCATCTTGCAAATTGTTCTTGAACTTCTAGTAGCTTGCGTCTGTGACTAAATTACGTAAGACGTTTATAATAGTATACATCAGATGATCATTACAATGTTTTTAGTAACTTAGCAGAAGTTTTTAGCTTCTGCTAAATTCGTCGACTTAATTATAAAATAGTAGACAAAAGCGGAATATTTGCTCACTCAAGTCGCGGTACTTTTGGAAGTTAGGACGTGTAATAAGAACAAGGTCCTTAGAAGGCCACGCAATTCTATGGCTTTCAAAGGAACTATATAGTCGATCATAAAAATCATATTGGAAGCGTTCCGAGATCAAAAAATACGCAGGTCTATGCCAGATCATTTGAATTTATGAGATCGGCATGTATTTCTATACATCTTTAAGTCCATTCCAAAAAAAATAAATATTCCCTTTTCGTGCTGTTTATCTATAGCGAAACCATATTTTAGACTATGCCAAGGACTAAAGGATAAGACCCAATTTTTCACCGTACAATCGACTAAACCGATTACCGCTACTGTGTCCTATTCGACAATGAGACAATGATTGCTACGCGTTTATTCTATTGAGAACGCCGAAACAAACATAATTTAACTATACTATCGCAAAATTGACCGTAATGCGATAGTAGTAATCTAATATCCCGTTTGTTAGCCTTTCCGTGTAAGATAAATTTCTGCTCCAGCTTACCGCAGGCAGTGTTGCTCTGCTTGATCTACGTAGGTCTATTTACAAGCCTGCATAAGATGCCGAGCGGTACAGGAAACTGTAATTAGTTGTCGCATTTTTTTATTGGCCTTTTATTTGCGAACGATGAAAGAGACCCAGAGCTGTCAAGCTGAATAAGCAACTTAGTCGATATATAGTACAAGCTGGAATCACCTTTTTATTTTTCCGTTTGTAACTTTAAAATCAGGTACGACTTGCAACTGTAGATATAATTCGTTTGATGTAAGCGTCGGCCCTATAAGATAGTGTAGCTTAAATCGCGCCTCCCAATAGTACTATCAAAATCGTACAGATAGTTTATCCTTGTGTAAACGTATTGTTTTCTGGAGGTCATAATGTATATTTCGCACCCATGTAGGGTGCTTAGAAGCTGATGCAACTGTAGGAGAGGCTAGATCGAGTTTGATAAGGCCATATTCCATGATATAACGATGTATGAATACTTGATCTTTTTTTAAAGGAACCGAAGGCCCAACGGCAAGCTACTTTGCACATGGACCGGTTGCAGGTGTAAAAAAAACACTAGGCTGTTATCCGGTAACTTTAGAAATTATGAACTACGCGACACCGGGAGACAAAATTTAGCTTGTAAATGTTCCAGTATCCTAGATATGCGCAAATCGATTGAATTTACCCTAGAAGAGATTAGGTCAAAAGGAAAAACATCTTTAGTCTAGAAAAGCGTTAAGTAGTCAAGTATTTCTTTTTCGAGATGCACATTAAGCCAAAAAAAAAGCCTTAAACAAAAGCACATAACGCGGATTATGCTATATTGAAACTGCTGAGGAAGAGCGGAAAAGTAAACAGATATCAGAAGCCAAAGAACAAAAACGCAATTAAGAAAATTTTTCGCAGAAACAGAGTTTGTAGTCTGTCTAAGCGCTACAACCAAAGCTAGTATTTTATATGTAACGCGTTATCGACTATAGTACCCAGATATGGAAAATGTGGGAACTGAAAAAAATCGGTCCCCCATAAATAGAGTTGAGGGCAGCCGTAAATGCGTGTGACGTGTTCCATGTGCAATTTGCAAAACCTTAAGCAACAAAAAATCTGCCAAGAGTATATGGTCGCCATCTACAAGGCATGGGTCAATCTGTATCGCTAACCAGAAAGGGGTCAGACGAGAGAATGCCGTCACCCTGGAGTTTGGTGACAGTGTCTGGTAGGTAAGGTGATGATAGATGACAATGGACATCAAGGGCATCGGTTAGTGTAAGATTCTTGCCGTAAATGGAATAATAAACGCAATCCACTGCATCAGGTTCCTCAAGAAACTTATGGACCGTTGGCACGGCGGTTGACAGCACACAGCATGGTTATTTGACAGGAATGCCAGACCCCACTCCCGTGTCTCAATTATTTCCTCGATTGAGCAAAGGACTATACAACGTTGGCTTTAACCTACTTATGCTCCCGATTTAAGTATGTGTGATTACTGGGCTTTCTGCATTTTAAAAATGGCAACTGGTTAGCAACTATCGATTTACTTCGAGAAGTCATAGATACATTACACATGGGAATGCGAATGGTAGCTATATGGTTGTCTAGAGGTTGCCAGAGTGCCGAGACGAGCATGTTAACAATTAAAAAGACGGTCTTCAATACATGTTACAAAACCATCATTCCAGCCCAACTGGTTCAAAAGTTAACTAACTTCGAAGTGCGCCGGATTCAGTTGTAACATCCCGATATAATAATGTACACGCACACGGAACGCTGTCAGAAAGCTAATTTGGCCATCTACGTTGGTATAAATCAAAGGTTCTGTGGGCGAAACTAGCGAGTAGGTAGCTATGAGGTTCAGCTCGAAAGAAAAATGTGGCTTTTGTATTAGACTCTTTAAAATTATTCAGCGGGTGGAAAATTTTGTATCGTTAGCAGACGAAAATGTTTTGCAGCAAGTTTTTGGCCATCTACGATAATAAGCTGATTAAATGTCAAGTTAGAGACAAAGATATTAGTTAGTCCTGCAAATCAAATTATTAGCCAGATTTCAATTTTTCAAAGACAAGAGCGCTGCTGAAATTCATCATAGTGTGATAAAAACACCGGTTAATGTAGCCCTGAACAAAACATTTAATTACGTCTGCAATCAGTCAGTATACGTCTACATATAATAAATGGAATAAATACGTCTGCAAGAACGGAAATTAGGAGATAAAAGGCCACAGAAGAGATGACCACACCTTAGTACGACTATGCCTTGAACGCAAAACGAGCTGCTATGATCACGGGAGCTGTGAAGCAATACAGAGCATGAACAATGAGCCCCCTATCGGCTCCATATCGGACTCCTCAAAGCGCGTATTATAAAATTATAACAAAATCACTGAAGATGAGGAGGAAAAGCGAAAAACTTGTTTCTCTCTAGCTGTATCCAGGATGGATCAATGTGTGGTCTACTCTGCAAATCATTTTAGGAACTATTACCAGCAAAACGCCAGTCTGAAGCACATCGTCGACGTAGACGAGACATAAATCAATCTGTGCCGCGAATCGGAAAAGAATCAAGGGAGAAAATGGTGTCGAGCAGTAGAAGAGGTTACTTGGGTGACTACTCCGCATCGACTCGGGCACCCGCTGGTGCTTATTCTCGCAATGGATATCAAAGGCATTGACTGTAATAATCAATGCCCTAATGTTAGCGTTGCTCGAAACCGAAACGGTCAACTCTGCCAAATATCTGAAAAGCTTCATAAATGAGCGGTGTGGCACTCGACAGCGCGTAGTGTACTTACTTTACGACCTCATCGTCGTGCTTCAGCTACGGCCTAGAACAAGGGAAACATTCGAGCGCTGGTGTCAGGCCCATCTTCTAAGTTCGCGTGATTTTCATTGATTGCATGCCTTAAAGAAGGCCGTACATAACGTAGCCTGTTCTGGCGCTGATTGGCTAAACAAGCCTTCAATAACGAGATTAGATATTGTAAAACAAGCAACAAGTAAGCAGTGTTTGAGAGTGCCCTACAGCTTTGTCCCAAACGAACAGAGAGTCAGGAGAGTCTATTGAATATTTATTGAACTATCATTGTTCTATGATATATAATTTAAAAAATAAAGATAAAAAGATAGTTCTAATTTAAAAATGTAATAAAAAAAATAATAAAATGAAAAATTTATTCAGGTTTCTCAATTCGCTAAATAGCTTTGAAGATCTGATTATGTTTTCAGTCATCTTCGTAACTGCTGATGTTTACTTCAGAGTCGTAGAAGTACTCATCCGAAGCCGCTCATCGATTTCCAACCATCTATTGACATCTAATTGTGCCTTGTTTCTCAATTGTTCTACACACCTCGTTAGTCTCCTTACTTCGCTGCAATTCACTATGCATAGGAAAAGCCACTATCTAAAGTTTAAAGCGTGTCCAGCTTTAGCTCTCTACTTTCAAGAGCGCTAAATTGCGTGACATGAAGTGACTGCATCTTGATAGGCTCGCTAATATGCTGTTTATAAATTTAGGCCTGTTCAGGCGATTAAAATTCTTGTTGTTCGTTTTATCGCTTGTTTGGAACGTACTTTTTTTTTTTTTTTTTTCTAGTCCACACAAACTTTTTAAACATTTACGCCGACTCGCACAGAAACCATTCGGACTTTATGATGAAAATGTTAGGTATCATTGCCGCCACGGTACTAGCTATTACCGGCAAATGCTCTGAGAATTGCAAATTTACTTGGAGTATTTATTTTCTTTAAGGTTTCACCAACTGCACCTATTTAAAATAACTATGAAGACCTATAATCTATTAAGTTAGCTAACTTGCGGGTTGAAAAATTTAAATACATTCTGAATTATTTAAAGTAGAACAACGACATTTTTATACATGTTAAATAGACTCTTCCCTTTATTTACACATTCATACACGAGCTCTGGGGCATTTTCAGCAATTGCATACCTGTCATTTGTATTACTTACTAAAAAATTGACGCTAGCAGGCGTCAAGTGCTTTGCGGCTCTCTAAGGTACAACTGAAATTATTTGGAGAATATGAAGCTGACGTCGGCGCTTGAGTGTGTCTTCCATGATCTTTCTTGATCTAGTCCACGATTGAAGAATGGCTTGAAAGTTGTGCGTTGTAATTAAATAATCACAATTTATGAGGCTTCTCCAAAACTGAAGCTATCTGGCAGCATTGCCGTTTTTCGACGAAATCTCGCACTGACAAATGCATCTGGCGTCTATTGCGAGAGTATAATGGCAGATAAGGTTATTCGCTTGACTTTGCAGGCGACCGAACAGTTTATGTCCGACTTTGCCCGGGGTGGCCACCGACTCACTTTCAATTTTTGACAGCACTACTCTGTCGTCTGATCCCTTTCTAATGAATAGGACGAACTGTCTCATCTGTAATGATCTGTGTCCTTTAGACTGACTCTGTGCTGATAATAGTTGCTCAAATAGTTCAGAGCGTATATTACGTGTTTCTGTCTGCTCTGGATCCAGCTAAAAAAAAAAAAAGAAAAAAAGCCAAGTTTTTTTGCCTGTTCGCTTCTTCGATCTTCAGTATTTTCATAACTACTTTTTTATAATAATAAATGTTATAGGAAGTTATTTCGTGTCGATAGGGATGGCATTTCAAAATTCCTATAGTCTCCCGAAATGTTTATTCCATTTGATGGATAAAAGTATAGTCATCTTCGATGTGGTCCTTAATTTCTGAATCCCATCCCACATGTATCGGCTAGCTATATACAAGTCACGTATTCTAGGTAATATCAGCTACATCAGGTTGGCATTGATGTCGTTGTTGTTGGAACGTCTTTATTCAGAAGATAGAGAGCGCTTTAGAGATAAGCGAAATTTCTGCATATCGCTATCGTGCATTTTGTTTTATGGCACAATGATGAAGCCACTTATGCTACACAGGCCCATAAACAAATGTGGGCCGTTTATTGATCGAGAAGGTGCGTTATTGCAAGAAAAATGCAAACCTTTGCAACCGATTGCGACAAAGTTGATCAAGTTATGGCAAAACGTGATCCATGATATTACCAAAAAACTAGACATTCAAATCATATATCACATATATATTTAGTTCTGCGGAAAAAACTGAAAGAACTTGAATGGGAAATTTCAATTCGACGCGTAGCTTTGGGTCTTATACCATCAAGCTATCATCATCATCTGTTTCGGTTTCTGCGGAACTTCCTTAATTTAATGCAGTTCAGTCAGTTTCAATAAATGCAAAAATCACTTTCACAAGTTTTTCTAGAACACAAAAGTTCTACAAAAATTCGGCGGTGATGGGATTCTGGTGTTGCCCGAAAAATAGCAGAACGTCATCATTCAAAATGGTGCAGATTTAGTCTTGTAGCATTATTTCTGGATAACAAAAAAATACTTACTTCAGCTTTTACTTGAAAACGGCTAAAACTTTTTTGATTATTCAATATTTTAGCCGATGGTTTAGATTTCTATCTGTCCGATAATACGGTTACTTTTAAACATTTATTTTTGCATTTTCTACTCACGTTTATTTATGTCATATAGATTTACACTAGATTTTCGTGTGTTTGATATGGTTGTTTTTTACCTATCAAAAGCGAAGCTAAAGTTTAGCCTGGGGATCTCTGAGCTCTATTTTCTTATGTTAAATAATAACTCTTCACGTGGTGAACATTATATATGCTTACATATCTAAGTGTTATTCTAACTGTTTTTTGGACGAATTTTTTTAAACATGTCAATTACAATACTGAAGCGGCTCATAAGGGCCGAATTTTTCTTCAATCTCTTTACTGAAGAATGGCAGAAGATTGAAAAAAAAATATGCTAAGCACTGTACCTTTATTTTGATATTGATCACTGAAACTTCATTATAAAAATAGCGAAAATACAATATTTAAAATGGGTGTTTAGCATTAAAAAAGACTTAATATTGTATTAATTTGACGTGTAAATAAAGGTTGTTTTCTGTTTTGAGTGCTTCTTTGAATGAACCTCACTTGAAATGTCAGTTGGAAAGTTACAGTAGCCAGCGTATCAAATCTTTTATTGGATAAAAATATTCTCTGAGAATTTTTTGCGAAAATATCAAAATATAAAAAAAAAGGTCATCATAGTCTAGTAAAACATTTAACAGAGTTTCTCTATGTCAATCGATGGCTTTCAGTGAGCTGAGTAAAAACATAGTACATGTTACCAAGAGTATAAACATCTTGTGCCCTCATGTGATGATAAGATGGGAATATGTTTGAAGCTATTGACGGTTTTGTTTTTAAACAGATCTCTAATACGTGTCAAACTGTAGCGAAAGATGAGGCAAACAATATATATTTTTTTTAAAGTATTTTAAAAGGTAATGCCAAAATATCGAAAACAGTTTTTTAAGAGAAATTAAACAGTTCTGAAAGGATTTTTTGGCATCAATCTATATATATATGTATATAT
>NW_019211455.1:38626194-38667139 GCF_002443255.2 Varroa destructor | reverse complement strand
ATATAAGTGAATAGTTCGCCTTGGAACAGGAAAAAATCCAATGTGCTTTCTGTTACCTTCTTTGCGGTAAAAATATCTTTTTAGGCAAAACAAAAATAGACTTGGTTAAGGTTTGTCTTTTTTTTTTCATTTCGAACATGTTAATACTATCTCTGAGTCTAGTTTGCGTAATATTTGTCTTAAGGATATGCTTATTTAATACAATAATAACATATTTCGTGTTTCGACACTTTTAGATCTTTATGCAGGGGGGATCCTTTAAGTTTGAAGCTGAAATGGAACATACTACGCACAAACTCACAGTAGAACTTTGACATATCGACGGCTACCATACCTATGAATCCTACTGTTGCCTTTTGCACTTCGAGTGCATACACCCCGACTCATTAAAGGATACGATTCTTTTTTGGAAGATTCAAAGGCCAACGGCCTAGAATTCAGGACGTCGTACACCGAACTGGTCTAATGCCTTGTTTCAGTTGTTTACTCATTTTTTAGTCCAGCCAAAACGGACATTGACATACAAATTGTATTTCTGCTTTCTCTGTTTTGGTCAAACGATACTCATTGCTGCTAACGTTAATTTGCTCAAATATTATGAAACTGAACCTGTTCAACATGGCATGCACGTTGCGACACGAAATTTATACAAATCTAATAATTAAATTGGCACAAAGTTAGAGACTATTTGCTTGTTGGCGCGTGGGAGTTATGGCTTGACTTCTATATTTTTCTCCAATTTGGTTTTTGGAAACCGTCAATCAATACCAATATGTCTGCAACAGCATTCTACGCTGCCGTACCGCTCATCGAGTTCATTCGTCCAGAAAATTTTGTCCCATCGACAACAAGCTATTTTCAATGCTCCACTGCATAAGATGAAGCATTTGTAATTGGTGAAAGAGATCCACCTGCTGAAAATGAGCCATTTAGACACTGAACGGTGACAACGGCTCAACGGCCTTTCATTTCGAGATGCTAACGCGGAGATCTTAAAGTGGAAGAGACAAAAGGTAATAGTGGCACAATATTTCGCCAGATAGTACAAAATGAGCCATGCATTAATTAATATGCTTCGTGTTTTGCTAGAGAAAGAAGAGGGTTTAAAGGTGGTCCCTGGATAATATTGCCGGGAAAGCTGTTCGGGTATTAGACGTCCAGCATGATCAAGCAAACTGCTGATTCGTTAGTTCAACGACGCTTCAACCGTCTTAGAGACTGAGCAGATCTTTGAAGCAGTATTGTGATGAGTTTCAAATGAAGATCGACACCAGACTTAACGCAAATGGAGACGCGAATTCTGGATCTGCCAGCAGTTGTTTACGTGAGCAATCAAATTACAAAAACAAACGGAGACTCCACAACTTCAAGTTCCTCATAGCTGCAAGGCTTAGTTGTTGGGCTATAGCTGTTCCTGGAGGGACTTCAGAGAACGATATGAAACCTACAACAGACGGGTCGAGAACTGGGCGTGGTGATCGCTCAACCGTCGCTGATTCAAAATTAGGGTTGAAAGTTTAAGGGGGTTCTTTCCAACACAAAAGCGATGTCTGTATTGGATAGCAATTCGACGCGGACTCATCAAAGTGGCCGTCTAGACTTCCCGAACGCAGTGCGTCAAGGAGAGCAATACTGAGCGTAAACTTGATGGGATGTCTACTAAGAACTTGCTACAGTAAATGAATACTGAGATGGGTAGTCGGAGCATCTGAAATCGGTTGTGTTAAACCCTTTATAACTTTCTAGTCAATTTTTTATGGGAATTGTGCTAGGCATGAATCCAGGAGGTACGTGAAGTGACAAAAGCTATCCTTTTATCGAGCCATCTTCCAGGTGTCCCTCTTATTCGCTCAGAACGTACATGTCTTTGATACTTGAAAGGGCATCAGGAGCGGCCGATATGCCGGTCACTGCAGACACTTCTTTTAGGTTTCTGGTAAGTAAATATTAATGGGTTGAAATATCTGTAGATGCAACAGACGTACCTTAGCTTTTTCGAGCCCTCAGAAAGCCTGCAAAAGCTGCAGAAGGAGAGCGCGCCTCCTTGAGCGGTATCTTTGTTTTTATTTCCAGTACTTTATTTATGATTACCGTTACTGTGTGCTCATTCGACGCGGCCTGAGCGTATAGTCGAGATAGGCGTCTCGTCTGCCATACTTAACATTGTTTGCATCTTTACAAAAATATTTACTAACTGGTGATTCAGCTTTGTAAAACATACATTCATTTAATCTATTATAAAAGAATTACTAAAATTTATAAGAAATTTCTGTTTGGTTTACTAATCGGTGTTTATTGAATATGTTAAAATATGTGACGATGATGATGACAGTTTCGTTTTTGTCAAACCAAATAAAAACACCTGCACAGTTCTAGCTGTCCTTACTGTTTAGTTCTGGAGATTTCACCTGCTTCGACAAAGGCCCAAAGGCAAAGCGGCCTTCTGCTCACTCTGTAAGCTAAATAAATCTTAGAAAAGTGTCTACCAACGAAGTTGTCGCACATAAAACTATCTATTTAATTTATATAGAGTCACATGAGTACAGGGAAAGTTTTCACACATACACAGAGTGTGACAGAATATATGATCTGAAAAGAAATCAGGTCATAGCAGTGATCTGTTATTGTTTGTTGTTTTGCATCATTCTTTCTCTAAATGTTCAATATTGATTTACAATGGAAGGTGTTTTTACAAGTGATCCTATTTTACGAAAGACATCAAAGGAACGCTTGAAAAGTTAGATTGAAAAAGCGTATAAGCGTCTAGTGCTCAATTTTCTATTGAAGTCGATACTATTACTTTACTCATCATTTCTTACAACAAATTACAAAAAATGTTTTACCTTATTTGTCACAGAAGATATCTTGCATCATTTTTGGCTGGATTTTCCTTACGAGACCATAATAGCTTTCGGATCAGTTTTCAAACAACCGGGACATCTGCATATACAGTGTTTGCGTTACGCCGTTTATCGTGCCGCACTTTGCCATAATTTATGACGATATAACGCCAGTTTTTTTGTCTTACACAGTAACTTTGTGTCGAGCTAACTTCTTCTACCGATTTCCGCCCGCTACGACATTATGTCATCTCTAGATACACTCTTCTAGTTGCATCTTGTAGCACGTATTTGACGCCTTCTGTTTCCACCTTGGGTATAATCTTCCATCTTATAGATTGATTTTGCTGTCACATCGACTCAGTCTTCCGTACTGTGCGCTAAAACTTTATCTTATCTAACTGATATATACCAAAAAAATGGCTGCTTTCCTTCACAGAATGCCGCCGATATTCAAAAATATGGCAAATGTTCAAGTACCATTGTTGAAGAAGACATTTTGCATACCGGGCGCATGTTGTTTTTTTATTACCTGCAGGGTTTGTGTGTGTTTTCTTCCGCCGCTGCTAAAAGCCTTCCCCCACTATCGCAGGCAAGAGGCTACTAAATGGCCTGGCGTACCCTGTCGTGGTCGTTAAAACGTGTGGCCTATTAACTGCAGCTTTATGACCTTCCCTATAGCTTTTGGTTCTGGGCCTATTCTCCGCTTGAGGTTTCCCACAGCTTCCCACTCTTGAGTTTCTTTGGAGCTTACTACTATAAAAAACGTGAGATGCGGGCACTCGTCCTTGAGTCACTCAGCCTACGTACGTCTCTTCGTCATTAGCGGCAACTAAAAATCTTGTTCCAACAAAAGCATCTCCTTTTTGTAAGCTTGATCTTGAACGATCTACATTCTCGACCATTATCCCTATTGCGTAAATCGATATTTTGTAAGAGAAAGACGTTCCTAAGAAAGATCTTTGAAGTACTTTTCGTGTAAATCCGGATTCGAACGTTATGCCACACTGGCTTATGATGATACCGTTGCTACCGCCTCAGCCATCGCTGAAATCCTTGCCATACCTTAGTCAAACCAAAAGTATGTTAATCTCCAACTGATCCTCCTTTGTTCTTGTTTTAATAACGTCAAAGACAGATTCTCAAGCGCCTGCATGAAGATATGCAAGATTCGCCTTTGTAAAAACCATGGGTATGGTTCTTTTATGAATACACCGAGAAATTAAATGTTTTGAATTTTACGTCCAGAGTTGCCGTTGGACATTCCATCATGTGGCTGGCTCCCAGCAAGAAACAAAGCGTGTCCGTACCTATACAACCGAAATTCAAACGATAAATTGAAATTTACGAACAAGCCACCCACTACATGCTCACCGGAATGAATGAAGATGTAACAGTCGATCCGATAACTCGTTCAAGCGAAATGGTGCTATTATCTGGGATGCATACAAACGAAAAGAATGGCTAGCTATTAAAAGATGTGGTTAGTATATGCAACAACTTTAGTTTGAGTATCTACGTTAACACCAAACATACCGCAACCGTACGAAGGCTTCAGGGACGCATTCAGTGTCCCCTCGACAGAGCATTTACTACCGCTCGCTTTAAAAACGGCCCGATCAGGAATCGAGTTGGACTAGTTGTCCGAAGGACGCAGTCTTCCGGATCTGTCTTGATTAATGCTGGCTGCAATTTTCTGCTTTACATCGGTTAGCACTTTACACTAAATTAAACGATTCGTACTCTGTATTGTTTCAAATTAGCTCTGCTATAATTTGCAATAACAAATATGAACGTAACAAACCTGAATGGTTCCTCCAACCCTGCCGCTAATATAAGTACCTAAATCCCATTTTAATTATGTGGAAGCACCTCACTAGATATTTCGGTGGCCTCACCGATTTCTTCGCACACGTCTTGCAGGTACGTTAGTTACAAACCGGAATGAATTTCAACGTAACTTCGAGCGTATTGATCACAGTTGACACAATATTGATTGGCCACCGTTCCTGTATATGATGAATGTAGCATATAATGTCAGATCCGTAGAGTGCCATTTTGCTTTTTCAACTGAATAAAAACGTATAAGGATCTGTTAGCCAGATGTATGCTGTCTGGCTGTTCCCCTTTACTTATTCGGGGCGTCGGAGTATGTGATTCAACTGCAGCTTCCCTAAACATTTTGTGTGTCGAATTCAACTTAAATATTGGCGTGTTCCGCTAAGGTTTAAAGATGTACTGCGTAATATCTGGAACGGCCCGTCGATGAATGTGTTGTATGCACCAGATGTGTCATATTTGCTTCTATTGAAGTTTGTTTTACACCTGATTTCAGCTAATGGACAACTCAGACAGCGCGATCTGCCGTTTGGCCTAATCGAGTAGATCGGCGGCCGCACGCAGTTATGTTTTTGATCGTGTAAAGACTGCCAAGTTGGAATCGAACTGTGATATTTAGTTCTATGGATAGGACTACCACGCACGATATAACTTAAGAATGGAGCACTTTGGTTAGATTGAAGTGACCGGAATGTTTTGATTCTGACGAGACTTCGCAGAAGATGTCCTAAATGATCTACGAGTTTTAATTTCGAAAAGGATTTTTTCGGCATGGTTGAACCATCTTGGTGGACGTCACCGATTGGAAGCTAAATAAATATTTCAGCTTTTAAGAGTCCGTTACTTCCACTGCTTCAGGCGGCCAACCTCCAGTACGTAATGAAGTGTGCCTACTCAACTGACCGAGGAACTAACGCTGAAAAGTCTGAAGACTAACTAACCCTTCTATACATCCTAAAATTACTCTCGTCGCGGACTAAGCAACTATGAACGCAATGACCGTTTGGCCGACCCGCTTTGTTACCGGTATCATCAGCCATTACTTGTTTACAATCAAATCATATATGGTAAGAAAGAATATAATAGGAGGCGCATATAACAATTGAACGTTATTTTAGTGTAAGAAAGTCCATGAGCTTCATGTGTGCATTTACCTTTAGCCAGCCAACTTTTGAGTTTACTTATTTTTGAGCACTGAATATGACAAGCGCTCGGCATTGATGATCCAGGAGCGACGCCGGACTTGGAAAAGGTGAAATCTCTCCATTATAGAACACTGCCAGTTGTGATCGCAGGGGCTCGACAGGTGTGCCCTGATATATATTTTGTCTCCCAAGTCAGGCTACAGCCCTTACTTCGGGACGCATAATGATTTGCATTCCGAGCTGCACCTTGCAACCTGATCACGCCGATTCGACTGATCGAAACAAACAAATCTGACTATGTGCTTAGTACCCGGCTTTAGTGTACGAAGAAGTCCCGAAAATGTAGTTCTAACTATTACTAGTAATTGAAGTAGTTATCTCCAAGGCTAGAAGGAAGGGTTAACTCTCGATCTTCGTCTTACGTTTTTATATTAACACTGTTTAAACATTATTGTATACGAGTGCTGTTGATAAACAGCAATACTTAAATCGCAGTTCACCTTATGAGGCATTGGTCCTTTAAGACTTATTTAGGTTGATTCCATCATTAGGCGTAAGCAAACTAGAAGTCATCACACAAACGGGACACATATATATAATGCATATATTAGGTTGGCTACGAAGTTTTCCGTTCAAAACCTAACCCCTTCGATTGTAACTTTCAATTGAATGAACTCATTCTGGTCAGAGTAGTGACCACGCTCTCTACGACTTCCTCAATTTTTTTCCTTTCTGATTACTCCGCATTGACTGAAACAAGTGATAATCAGGTATAGCAAGGTCCGGGCAATGCGTCACGTAGGACAGTCGTCCATTGGAGACTCGTAAACGCGCGCTGGATCTAGGCAGTTTAGCGTTGTCATGCAGTAATATCATTTTGCGTCTGCTAATCCAAGACCTTTTTCTGTCAATTTCGTGTCTCAGACCCATGAGTTGATGTAAGTATCAGGCCTTCGCAACTTTTTCTTAGAGTTTAAGTAGCTCGTAGTATACCATCCCCTTCTCATTTCGCCACATGCAGATGCGTCGTTGCTGACCATGAAGAAGTTTACAGGGTCGATCTTTTTTGTAGCTTTGCGTTTAGGGGTGTCGTAAAACGCTGATACATCACTGCCAGTAAGGATATTGCACGAAAACGATTTTCTTACTTTGTAGTGGAAGCAACAAAAAGCGTATCGTCAGGTACATCTTTGTCACTTTTCCTCAGTTTATGGACGTATATTTCTCTTACTTTTCGATCTACTTTAGTGCGTGAGGATCCAGATGGCATAGAAACAGTTGACAAGAGTCATTTGGATCACTCGTAGCTGAGCAAAGATCTCTCAGGTCGACTGCCTACAAAGCGTCCGCGGTTTGTCGTCTTCCGTTTCTTGTGGCTTGTCGCTCAAGTTGCTGTCTTCGGTTATAAGGCAATTAGACTAAGACTAACCAGTAGCAATGCATACTGCATTTCATCTTTAACTTCGTAAACATTTAATCTTGTTGTAAGAGACACTTCCTCCATTACGAAAATAACAAAGGAGACAGTGTCATCCTTTCGAGTTCCATTACCGAATAGTCACTTCGAATGACGACAGCTCAGTGATCGCGACGGGGTGCACCCCCAACATTAAAAGCAATAATCTTACGAAGGTTCAATGAGGTACAAGTGAGCGATCCGACGCCAGTTTGTCGACTCCAGCAGAAACCTGTTTATAACCATGGGACATAAAGCTAGCATATATTCTGCATTAACTTAACTAGGATATCAACAACGCTATTAATCAATAGCACAGAGATTTGGAAGAATCATAATAAAGAAACAATGTGTAATAAACAAGTGTATTCCGTATTAGATGTTGCCGACAGCGAGGTACCAAACACGTTCCGGTGGCGATAGAAGCAATAGTAAGACTCGTATTGTAAGACAGCTTTCCACAGATCATATTCATATGAACAATATTAAAAAATAAATTGCTATTTGGGAACAGAATCCGCTCACTCAGCGGGTGATTGGCGTAGTATATGAAGACTTCCTCTGCAAAGCCAGAGGCTGCCGATTCATACCGGAAATTAGGTTAATACAAGGGTTTTACAATGTCACGTTAATACATAAAAAAAAAGCTAGAAACTATACAATTTCTATTCAACCCTATACAACACTATATACAATCTCATCTGAGCGGCGTAACTAAAGCACATTATCACCGATCTGTCTAAACTTAGCAGACTCTGGAAATTCAAGCTCCAGCTCGCATCAAATGGTAAACATAATCGATAGTCATTGAGTTTCTATCAAAATGGTAAATATATCTGGCTTACGATCTATAATATGCTAATGTAAGCTTCGAGTTAGCGCAGAATCACGGATTTTTAAAATGGAAAGTGTGTCTCGCCGATTCTAGCTTTAGCAAATCAGCATAGGTGCAGCGCGTTTGAAAGTCGATGGCCGAGCTTGTTCTTACCAGTCGAAGTCCGGAATGAAGCATTTAACAATTACACACACAATTTCTAACATCGAAGCATGTTGATTGAATCTAAAACAAAACAGTATAGACAAAATTAATTCATTTGCATATTTGCTCGTGATAGGAATTAAGCAGTCGCTCGATCGTGTGGTTGCGTTGACTCGATATAATATGCTGAAACGCTGGAACTTTCGGGTTCATCAATGCCCATCGAATTGTGTAGCTATGAATCTTGTTCTCCTTTACGACGCTGTTATTATTACAACGCTGATAGTGCTGGTAAAAATCAAGTTCATCGAGAAGAATCAACGTTGTTGAAACGATACGTTCGTTTTTGTTCATGGACAAACCACGGGGTCCAATGTGGCAGTTTACAGCTGCGGACCTCAACGGGTAAAATCTAACCCTTTTTGGTAAGAACTCCACCAGCTTGTACCCTCTGGTCTTTCCATGTATTAGCACATAACCCAATACAAGGTACTCTTCTAACAGTGTAGTACACAACCCCGAACCATCGCTACTCGTTCAGTCGTTAAGCGGTATCGAGTCCTGCTAGATGTGCTTTAAGGCTTTCCATTTATTTACATAGCTTGTGCGAACAAAGAAGATCATTTGTTTTTGTCGCTGATAATCAAAAGTTCGAGATCAGCATAGCGGGTTTGCTAGCAAAAAATTGCTTTAGAAAAAGCAGAAATTAATCAGAACATCAATAGGTGAAGGTAAAATTAAAATGTCAGTATCTATTCTCAAGCTAGATTTTTCTGTATTGATTTGAAAATTACTCCTTTGAATTTTGAATTCGATTTGAAATTAATACACAAGGCTTTACAAATATAAAAGCCTAATTGCAATAATCAGGGCTATACATATAGTCCTATCTCGCTGTTGCTTATAACTGCTTTACAAATATCCTGTACATGATAGCATACACACTGAGCGGACCTTCCTGAGGCATATGGACGCGTAAAATAGATTTTTTGCCATCATAGGCATAATATTAAATTAAAATTAAATAGGCAAGGCTTCGGTACTCTGAGGAGATTAATAAATGAGCGAGAAAACGTCTGTTCCAACGAATCCCATAACATTATGGGATTTGGGGGCACGATGAAGCACTTACGCCACTATCCGTGCCTCGGGCACGTAACTACGCATTTTCGCCCCGATAACTCATCTTTTTGACTTAGTCTTAAATAGATCTTGATTAGAAAGCATGCAGGCCTCTTGAACATATGCAAGGTGTTAGTATTCATAGCCGCTATCTTTCATTTAAAGCACAAAAAGATATTTAAGACGCTTGTAAGGCGATACGCTTCGATCGATCTGCAAATTTGCTTTGGATGTTTTATGACCGCGATTAAACGTTTCCGCCATATACAGATATTTTGTTTATTAGAGACGCGGCCTTATTCAGGTTCGCTATGAAGACTTCAGCGTTAGAAATGGTACAATATAGAGTTCGACAATAACCCATCTCAACGGTCTTAACTAACGGAGACCCAGCCTTTATTGCATCTATATTGTTCCAGGTTAGGTAATTTTTGAACATGCACATATTTCGATACGATAAAAGTTTGTTTTATTTATTCTTAAATTTCCCGCAAAACAACGGTGTTTGAAATTGTCTTATTCTACAAGCCTTTTTGTTCCTCTTTATGTAACGAATTTGGCGTCTAAGTTTTACGTAATATTGTAAGTGCTACATGGACTCTTAAATTTTATCTTTTAATAAATAGCATTGAATTTATTGTATGGTGAAAATAGCTGAAGATCTGTTACTGATGGTGTGCACGTGTTTGAGCTGTATAGTACTTTAAATCTAATAACACTTTAATTAACATGAATGTTACAGAGTCAAGATCTTTTTTAATATAGCGGTAATAAAAGAGCAAATAAACGAGTACTGGTTTTGTGCAGTTTAGAGGTTACAATATAAATTACACATCTCACTTTAGCGTTTCTTTGTCTGTTTAGCGGGCTCATCATAATGGAATAGATATCTTGTTGTATACCTGATAAGGCAAACAGAAAATGAGTATCCAGTATAAAGCTGTGGACCGCGACCAGGATGGGGTGCAAAAAAAAGCATAAGATATGTAGTGTATACGTAGGTGATAGCGCTGGCGGGGTATAAACCGTACAAGCATGGATCTGTCGGTTAAAACATGAGACTCCTCTTGTAGTGAATCTAACAACTGTTGATGGGCAAAACACATCAAGGCCTTACAATATAAGAAGCTGCACAGAACGATTCTGTTCTTCTGAAGCCGTGGATTTGGCAATGTCGATCAATATGTCAATAGTTCACAGATAGTAAATGTGCCCTACTCTATTTACATCATTTGTTTCAGCTTAAAAACGAACGAATCTCAAATTTGACCTGTTCCTATACATAATGAAATTAGTAAAAGATCACAAGTTGAAAATAATTCGCAGCGTCTCAAGTCTTCAAGCAACTTCCCAAAACCAAATATAATGTACTAACGCCAGCCGTGAAACACGGATTAATACCCTATTTCTTTTCTATACTATAACAAATCGGAAAGCTTATCAGATTTGCACAGTTACGATGATAAGTTCCAGATAGCAGTACTTCTAGCAGAGTACCGCGATAAGTATCGAGATAGTATGGCAGAAACGAATCGCGTTTGTGTTCAAAAAGAAAGTCTCTAGACCAATTAGTTTCGATTACTTCCTTAAGTCAATTTTCGTAACCTCGAGGGTGTAGATAAAGCTCTTGCGCTCAAAATAGAACTTGGTAACTTATTTAAAAGGGTTTCCGTACGAATAAAACTTACACGACGACCATGTTCCTTATCCATTATAGTTAAGCTTTTGAATTTACTCTTTAAATCAAAACATCGTACTATCATATAGAAGCGTATACCCTATATTTCAAACCTTCGCTCTTTCACGTGACGATATATTAATATATTAAGAGATGTTATGTATACTATTATTACGTAATACAAAAATGTTGATTGCATTTGTCTTTCGTGACGTTCTAACGCACATTTTAATGGAGTTGTCCTATAGGTGCACTGGCAGTTGACATACAAAAACACATAAAAGTACTTAAGGTTTAAGCCTTATATATGTGCCTACTCTGTGAGAGGAAAATAGTAGCTATTTTTTTACAAGGTGAATATAGCTTCATATGCCTTCATAGTAGAAAATTAGTCGAGTCGTATGAATTGCACTTCGCTTCAGATTAGTTGTCAGGTTTAAATTGTGTATTTTCTCAGTACGACATCTAGGCACAGGACAAACCCAGGCTAAAATTTCGTTGACTGTTCACTGGGACAGGAAGGTCCCTTTTTCAGTCCCTAGGCAAGTGATCGGTCTACGACCTCATGTGTGAACCAACGTACAGTTGAAAGTTATCTCACTAACATTGTCAGTTACTAAATTATCCGTTTAACAAAATTTAAAATTACATTCTGCAATGTTCATTAGTACTGAGATAAGTTTTCAGTAAAATTTGCTTCACTCATCAAAACTAAGGACAATATAATATAATTGTATAGTTCCTATAGTGGAACATATGTTGATCGTTTTCCTACGAGAAATATTTTTTCAAAAACCTCTGACGAGGATGCCCGTATTTGAACACGCGATGTATGCCAAATTACTTTATGGCGTTAACGCTGCTTTCGCCTTGGCCATTGGCAGGACGTCGTTGGAAGAATGGAGCATGTCCGACGTCGCCAGTATTTAATGTACCATGACATTATTGTCATTGTGTGCTGTCCACACATGTACTGCAGGCGATTTCATTCTATCGTTAATATCTGGCAAGTCGGATAAGACCACATGACAGTGAAGCTGCCTCAAGTTTCAAGTTTTGTAATGAAAAGCTGTAGTCGATATCCTTACCAGAGGAACTTCTTAATCTAGTTCTATACATTTCCGTTATTTCAAGCCTAGGTTATTATCTAGCAACTGGTTCTACGGACCCAGTTTAGGGATAGATACTTTCGGTATAAGAATGAACATATTTAGCTCATGCACTATTTTACTTCTGATCAGAAACTTAATATGAGTAACAATATTTTTTATTTATGCTTATTTGCAATAGCAAGAATTTTTTTCAATAAATTGATTTAGATTTATTAAAAAGTCGATATTAATTTATTTGATTATATATACCGATGATAATATTATTTGATTATATATATGGTTTCATCTAATCTGTAAGAAGGCAGTCGTACACCTTCTTTCAGAGTGTACTCCTTTCTGCTGTTACCGTCCGGCTGACACGTGATCTCGATAATTCTATGGAGGAAGTTCAGCTTAGTCGAACATAGATTGTTATGCCGTCGATTGTAATCGGTTCAGCCAACGTTATTTAATTATTAAAACTACTAAGCTTGCAGAAGCCAGAAGCAGAAGAAGTCAGTAGGCCAAAGCTGATTCTGACTATGTGGGCGCGACTCGATCCCCAATTTGCTTGCCTACATAAAATGTAGGGGGTCCGTCACCGATGTACTAATATCGAACTGTGATTAATGACAGCAGTTTGTAGAATATACATGAGTAATATTGCGGACACCAACGTTTTTCGTTGTGTCGTTTTAACAGTTATCGAAAAAAGTCGGGCAACGGCTACTCTCTAGAGTCCGCACCGTAAGGTTGCTTTAGCTCCATAAAGTAGTTATTAGAAACAGTGTGAAAGTTCTGGTATTTCTATAAAAATAATAGTTGACTAGAAACGCGAATCAACAAAGACAATAATTTTTCGGTTAAAAGGATTAATAGTTCGAATCGCGTTTCCCTTCTACCCTTCGACCCATACAGTAAACGTACGACGCTTCGAATGGCCTTTGAACTTGAGCCCCTGGCTTAACTAAATCTTAGAGAACAAGATTTTCGCGCAGCAAGCACTAAGTAATACTGTACGGCAGGCCTGACTCTTTCCATCGGAAGAAAGTGAAGTGTCCGAATCCTTTAACATGTCCTCAGCTCCTGCATGAGCGACTTCCTCTACAGACTCTTCGAAGATGAGGACAAAAGATCTATGAAAGAATTATACATTATTGTAATATGCAGTATTTCTAATCAGGTAAAAGAATTTGTTGGTCTACAGGGATATTTACAGAACGCGCAACACCGTGATGTATTCGTACCATGGTTCTATTTACTTTAGGATGTAATTATCAAATTTCCATAATTTAGATCAGACAGTGGGCGTGTATCAAAATAACGGATAGTGGGGAACTAAATTTGAGAGCTTTTTATTCTAGTAGAAAAAAAAATACAAGATTCTACTATGTGCCATAGATCACACGAGAACATTATATAGCACAGCTCGTTTTTGAACTAATACAATCGCCTACGAATTTAATTCAAACAACAATTATCGTTCGTTGATCTAAATATCATTTCTAAATTTCGTCCGGTGTTTCCATCAATTTACATTTTGCATCCTCTGGTGCTGTTTCCTTTGAAAAGATACCTGGAAAGACACCGGCAACAACCTCAACAACCATTGGCGAGAGCCGCTCCTCTCCCTAAGACATCTTTAACTACTACAATCGCTACCTTTAAAATTGCTGCCGTGTATCGAGGTCAGCCTCAACAACCATTTACGCCGGCTGCTAAAAGGGTCGGTCAAGGCACACCGGCTACTCTTTCTTTTAATGCCTTATGACTGCTATTCAATTGACACCTGTTGAAGTTACAGCAGTGCAAATTGCCAATGTTCTCACAGCACAACCAGTTGGACTTCTCGCACCTTGCCTCCTTGGAAGTCAAACACCACAGGTAATTAAGTGGTGGACTCCTGTAGTTTGTACAGCCGCTGCTATCTTACCAGGTTTTTCTGGAGCCCAATCTCGCGACCAGCTGAGGCTCCTGCACCTCATCCAACTGATGTTATTCCATCAAGTTCTCCTGGAGCCCAAATATCGCAACTAGTTGCATCTCCTGCAGTTCGTCAAGCTAGTAACGTTAAATTTGGTTCTTGAAAAGTACGAGTAGCAAAACTACTTGGCTTTCCTCCAGCTTGCTTCGTCCAGCTCTTGCTATGTCGCCAAAGTCTCCTGGAATTTCCATACTGCAACCAGCTGGGACCCTTGCGCCTCATATAGCTGACGCTGCCCTATCTGGTAGTCCTGGAATTTAAATTCCGCAGCCGGTTGGAGTCCCTGCACCTCGCCCAATTGGTGCTGCTACATCTGATAGTTTTCCTATAATTCCCGTTACACAGCCGGCTAGCGTTCATGCAGCTCGTCCTGCAAGAGTTCTGGTGTCCCGTTCCACCGTGGCTTCAGCGCTGCCAATCACAGCAGAAATGCAAATGCGTCCACCTCAATCTGAAAAATTGACTGTTCGCTCGAACGACACAGACTGTCCGGTGTCAAAACGCAACAAAAAAAAATAAAAACATAAAACAACAAAACGTATACATACACTCCATTTCAATTTGAAAGAGAGATCTTATATTAAAAAAAAAAAAAAAAAATATATATATATATATATATATATGTATAGTATAACTAAGGCCCCTTTTAACGTCATCTAATTTATAAATTATATTAGCGCTAAATTTATCCAATTGCAAACCGCATAATAAGTCTTATTTGTAAACACAGGCCGTTTCTATTATCCCATTGCTATAATTCTGTGCTGCATCTATTGCTATTTGATGATCCATCATTTCGTCTATTCACAAATAAACACATAAAACAGACCGACTCAATATAGATTGGAGCTGTATGCAGAATGATATATAAATCTCAACAAACAAGTTAACGGTCTAATCTCATACTATGTAGCAAACGGCCAGTGTGATGTAATATGTCTGTATATATTTGAGGCATCTTCTCATGATAATGAATTTTTGATGCCAATTTATGTATCACTGGCTTCTATGGGGACGGTAATTGCAGTCCTAGGGACGGTAAACATCTTTGGTTCGGCCTCGACGTTTTGAAGCCTTTGGTCTGCGGTAACTGCGTTCTTTATCACAGGCCCTTTCAAGTTTGCCTGAGAAATCTTAAATCCTGACAGTCAGCGACAGTATCAGATCGAAAATCTTCCGCAAAAAAGCGCCGACCAAAAAATTTTCACAGTGAGTAGACCTCGGCACCAAAATATACGGAAGATAAATACCAAATGAAGCTTAAATTTCCGTTACTGCTTTGTATCTTGGTGGGGAAAAAGACACGATTCTACTTATTAAATGTTGTGAAAATGCTTCGGACCAGTATTATCGGCGGGATCTATTTGAATTACAGACGACGATTATCATTATGAAAACAGCGATAGCTCTGCTTCACCGCTTTTGGCGTCTCATAGATACCTCGCATCAAGTTCAAATCAGTGCGGCAAACTATTGTAATGAGTTCAAGATGAAGATTAATACCATCCTGGTTCAGGTCGAGGCTAGAGTTCTAGAGCTTCAGCTCCTAAAATACTAAAGGAACCGTAATGCTAAGCCTTTTATTGGTGCCTGCACACTTGAAGCAATGTCTTTGATACCTGCTACGATTACAAACTGGGCTATTGCCATGCTAGGTAACGTTCAAGACTGTGGTTCTGCAATTTCAACAAGAGGGCGAAAAGCTCGGAATGTTAATTCTGTCGCTATATTAACCCATTCATATAGAAATCGGGCGACGCCACAGACGGTTCTTGAAAACATCAAAAATAAAGTATTTGAAATACAGATCATCCTCGTTATGCTCAATTGTCACTCGAACTATGGATTGATTAATGCAGCTGCTGAGACGTCGTACCTGTACATGCGGACGCAATACGTTAACGACATGAACGTGAATGATGGACGTAAATTCAACGGGACGTTCATGTGGAATCTCCTGCTGAAAATGGATACAGAGCTCGGTAATATTAACAACTGAACCGTGGGCCCTCGACCATGGGTCATGCAGACCATTCACGTACGTTGGCATCAACGTCAACCCTCTTGGACCAGGTGGATAAATTAAGAATTTATTATGTTGATACAGTTAAAATACTGAATTCTAACTAAGCAGTACAAAATTATTTGAGTCAGTTACATAATACAACATAAATCGCTTCTATTTAATTTAACAGAAATTCTTATTTATCGCAATAGTGAGCCCAACAAGCGGAGCCCTGAGCAAAGACATTATGAACAGTAATATTCTATAGGATTCTATTTAACTTTTGAACTAGAATCTGTTGGACTTTATTACAAAGTACATAATCAAGTTTACGTGCTCTTTAGATCCTTACACTTTCAGCCTATACTTGTACTTTTATACTAGGCAAGATTTACTAGATGGTGTAGCACTCCATTTGTATGCCATAAATTTTACAAATATACGTTTTAGACATATTCCAAGAGAGCTAAGTCTTGTTAGTGGCAGAGGAGCCAAACGAATAAAGAATATAACTTGAATACCTTGGCGGCTTTGTATAGCTTGACGTATATGTACGGGTTCAGCTACCTTCTATTTTATGTAGAGGGTTTATACATGATGCTGTTATTTTGGCCCCTTTTACATTGTGCACGCTAAAGGTCATAGAGGGGTCAAAAAAGTTCCCGATTATCTATACTCAAATCAAAAGGTGCGCGACAACTCAGAAAGAAAAAAAAGTTTCTGAATCTACTTTCCCTTTACATATATTAGGAATATTTATGCCTCTCTTTTACTAGGGTTGCATCATTTCTACAATTTAATCTTTAATCATTTAATCATTTTTTCTTTGAGTATATTTTTAAATCGCTGATTTACATATCGTAAGCTTAGATTTTATACCAATATATATACATAATAAATATATAACAATTTAGATTTTATACTAACACTGCACGCAATAGTAGATCAAGTATGAACCGTAAATATATCTAAACCTAGAACCGATATATGCCTTATTACTTGAATTGACGTGGAAGTAATAACTAGAGCACCTTCAATTCGCATGGTTCTTCGTGGTTGGTCGCATGTGTTCATGTTACTGTAGCTCTCAAAAAAATTATTAAGGAGATAAAGCAATAACTCGATGATTTGATCGAACTGGGGATGGCCAACTGGCCTAGACCTACGTGTTTCTCCCGCAATTTCAACGAGACTTCTGAGATGTGGCCAGCAAATTAAACCGTAGCCGGATGTCGCGTGGTAATCGCAATGATAGCCACCTATGGCAGCTGTGATACTTGTTGCGTCGACACTTCCAAACCTAAGAACCAAAGAAGAATAACGTCGGTGGGACGATCCGACAAAGTCGGAAAGTGTGGAGCCAGAGCAAATCTAACATAAATGGCAAGCCAAGCGGAGATCCATACGAAAAGCTGCGCCGAGTGCCATTGTACAAAATCTTATACCATCAATCAGTAAATGCATTGAGACACCAGGAGGCGACCTGATGTTCATATAGCTCAGCTTCTTACTGGTCATGGAATATTCTAAGCTTATTAGGACAAGTTTAATAAAACGGAGTCGCTGATATACTTGCTGCCTAGATAAAGTGCCAGATACTGCGAAACAGACCAGGTCCCACTATCGTGCCCTCGATCCACTCAGACGTCCCCTTACAGAGATGCGGATGACAAACCTTAAAGGTTATGTAAGACTGATATGCGAAAATTAGCTGGCAGAAGCGTAAGTAGCGGAAAATTATTCTTGAAGGGAAAGGATGTTTTAAGAGATCAGACCGGCTTGAAAGATTGTCACTAGGCGATTTCGCTGGAGTCGATGGTCTAAGGTCGAGCTTAGTACAAGTGCGGAGGACTACTAGCTTCCGCGCGGTAACATGTTCTTTTGGAGAATTAGGGAGACTGAGGCTAACTGATGCGATGCGACCTGTCGTTCCCTTTCATCAACCCATAACACTATTCAACAAAGATGCAGGTCAAGTGAAAGAGGAATCGAGAATTAGCGGATAGTGATCTCGAAGAACGAAGTTCAATCGTGGAGGCTATATTCCGCATTCGGCCCACGTAGAAATGACTATTGGTCTTGTAAAAAGTGCTATTTAAATCCTCTCAAGAGATCTCAACAACAGCTCTGAAAGCAAGTACCAAACCAGAATTCGCAAACCTAGGTCCAGTACATCCATGTTTCTCAAATGCCTACGGGTCTTTCACTTGCGCGATAAGTGCGTTCCAAGTTAGGTAGTAATCTACCGTGACAGCATATCTCAGGACATGTTTAACGCCGTTCATTTCTACAAGTTCGCGGAATGGCGCTCGGCATGCACTGAATTTGAGACTAACTTCCGGCCATCAATAGTGTTCATCGTTATTCAGAAGCACCTCATTCATTCTTCATTCATGCTTTGGAGACCCGAGGGCGGTATCAGAAAAACCCAAAACATCCCTCCCGGAATCGTGATCGACAACAAGATCGTCTACTCAAGCATGTTTGATTCCTATTCATGCTCACATCGGGGAATTCTGGGTACCTCGAAGCCAACTAACAATCACGCGGTTCATGATGATGCTGACAATACACCGAATGGAATCTATATGCTTCAATATCTGGTATGCCGCACTTATACGCGATGCACGCGTTCTCTGTCGCTGCCAGCACCAGCCCATTATGCTCATTTAATAGCATTTCATGCAAAAGAACGTATCACAGGCGTCATCTATGGAGGCAGCTTGATCGGCTCGGACGTTGATTCCTGATCTAGTAAGTGACGACGATATCGACTTTGTAAAGTTTACCCAAGCCATAAAAGTTAATGACAGCATACGAGGCAGATCGTACTATCGTATTATTATTTATTTGCATATCTTTCTCTTAGTACGCACTACGAATATGAGGTTAGTCGAAGGTGTTACCTAATAGTTTATTTTTTCTCTAAAAATTTATTTCCCAAATAGCTAAAAGTTACCACGATAGTCAAGTTTTCAAATGTTGTGTATGCGTCGAGATATAATTAGGTGCGATTGAAAGTCCTTTTCACGAAAAAGACCTGTGCACCCTGTCATTTGCTTTCCTTTTCTAAGATAAATAAACTATTGTTATGTTCTATAAGCACGACACTAAAAATCAAAGATGGTCATGTTTTCGGTAATATTTCAAAAAATATGTACATACTGAGTGCATCTGTTCAATATAACCTAGTATAATAAAGTAGCGTATATTGTACTTCGCGTCTTACACTTTAACTGAAAGGAAGAACACGAAATATTAACACAGCTTTGTAGGAAAGAAGAAAAGGCTAAACCAATTTCCTAACATTGCTAGTTATATATTTTAATATACTTATATTAATATAAATACTTTAATGTGATTGTTGAGAATGTTTTATCTGAAGCACTAAGGAATTTCTAATTGAGAATTACTTGAGGGTTTAAAAAGGTAATCCCAAAAATCAGTTACCTAGGGGTTGTGGAAATTTTTATAATTGGCAACACTGAAAATTCAGCACAGAGTTTGATCTGTGCGTGCCTTCAGGATTTCTAACTTCAGAATACAAAAATGCTCTGAGAAAATCGAAAATCAAATTTTCTACCTTAGAAAACTAATAACGTACTGTTAAACCACAGGCAGGCGTTCTATACATTTCGAAATTTTTTAATGGAATTTTCATTGAACTGAATGTGGCACTAGTTACAATAATCGAAAACTAAAAGGTCTCTTTTCTTTTCTAAAACCTACAAGCGCCGTACTCAGGACCAGAAATTTTTACAGCTAATGCACAAGCTCGCGTTCTTTTGATTCTAAGCATTTTGACGTTTTAAAGAGATTATTTGCAAACCGGTGGCTATTTGGGGAGCTTCGAAAGACCTATGAGATTTAAAAACTAAAAATTCAACCTTAATGTTTTTCAATTTAAGTTCCAGAGAAGACAAAGCTGTGCTAAAAAAAAACTGCATTATAAGCTTATCACTTCGAGATTATTTACGTGTACAAATCAGTATATATATATATAAAAAATTACTTCTCCCTTGATTTGGTTTGTTTGATTTTATTTGTGCTAACAGATGCTGCAATAAAAAATCAAAAAAAAAATTGTATATAGACAAATTGTCGGTTTGCACTGCCAAAGCCTTCATGCATAACGGAGCCGACTATATACTGATCAAGTATATTACATGTAAGCTGGCTTTTGGCCAACGTAGGCTTTCGCTTCGTTTACGACGTCCAGCCACTGGTCCTGTTGAGCGTCATACATCATAGTGAGAATTCCCTAAACATCACGTAGATTTCTTGAGGTAAGTATTTTAATTTTTATATTCCATTTTATTAAAAAAAAAACAGAAACAATGATTAAGAAGAATAGAGATATTCCTGCTCGATTACACTGCGACTCCCATTCTTATGGAATTCGTTCACTTAGGCTACATTAAAATTGCTAATTTTTCTTGCGAACATAGGGGACCGTAATTATTTTAGCATCAAACAGACTATGCTGTGCTAAAAATACACCTTGAAAGACTCGTGTAATCTGAATATTCGTATATAAACATAGCCTAGAAACGACGCTTGCAAAATATTTCAAAATCCTAAATGCAGAACCCAAAGCGAGTCCAAAATCCCAGCGAGGTCTTCTTGTATACCATACACCTCGTACTTAAAAAAGTTTAAGTGTGGTTGTGGAGGTTCTTACAGGCTCCTAGAAAGTTAAGCCAAAATTTTCTTTCTTCTAACCTTACCGTCGTTTCTCGATGGTAAGCCTTGTCAAGGTTTAGGCTGTGCTCGACGAGGTTTCGTGTTGTACAACCTTGATACCGCACCTCCTCGAGGACCTTCTCCATGGTATTCTCAAGTCTTTCAGAGCTCTCGACTAAACGCTGTAAAAGCTTGTTCTGCTGTACAATTGAGGCCGCCAAAGAACTGTATAAATTATAGTAATATTAGTAGTGCACCTTAATTGAAAGTAAATATCGCAATAAAATTAAAATTTAATCTGACTGAAAGGAGCAAACAAGGAATACCGTTTTCTGCTGACGTAGACAGCATGAAAAGCTGACAGCGAATATTCAAGCAACTTCATCCGTGTTTTCAAGAAGGCAACCAATACGTCTTGAACATTTAAAAAGACAAATGAAATAATGGTTCATCAATAACTGGTACGAAAAAGGAGATATGGAATAGTAATGCGTACCCGTCAGAGTCGTTCTTTGATAAGGAACGTGACGCATCGACGTTACAAAAGATGTTTTTCGCCCTGGAGACACTGACTGGCGCCTTACTCTGTACACCTGATAAGAAGGAAGTGCTTTCTTAGTCAGTGATGGTGATGATGATGTACTAAATCAGTCTTGAATTATGTAATAAAGAAGAAATACCCTAAATCTAAACTTCTGCCATAGAGACTGGTGGAAGTGCGAATTAACTATTGTGAGGGAAAACCTGTACAAGGCTGCTAATAAGAAAATTTCGATACGCGTGGAAGATATTTAATAGCGACTTCCTCAATACCAACGCTGCAGCACCAATCCAATCGTCTGAATGACGTAAGGAAATCGCTACCATTAAATAAATAAAAGTGATGTCCACCTTAGTATCATACATAATGTCCAAAACAGCTGACAAAGTGCTATTTTGCGATGTGTTTAAACCATTTTTGTTTCTTAACCTGGTTTGGCCAGCAACGCAATTAGAGTAACTACTATATTGTTGGATGGTTTCGCCCGGCCAAAGCGTGAGTGGTGTAATTTTTTTTTTATCTTTTTTTAGGTTTGTTTTTTCTTTAAATACTATTATTCAAGTAATGCACAACAATGACGAAATGCCGCATATATATTAATCGAATCATTGACTGGACAACTTACCCGATCCCATCATTTGCTTAAGTGATAATGGCGGACGTTCACTTTTTGTAGGCGAAGAACTGTCCAATCCAATGTCGATAAGATCCTTGTGAAACCTGTCATAATCTGGTAAGCCAGTGTCAATAAGCAAATAAATAAATAAAAAAAAAAAAATATTTCAGCAGCCGATTACGTGGCGCAAAACTTATCTTCTTTTTTTGACTATTTTTTTAATTTAATTCACAGTAAATCTCTACAATTTATGTTCATAGAATGAAAGTAAGACAAAGTTGCACTACTCATTTAGTCTATAGAATTTAAGTAATAATCGAAACAGAAAACTACTGTTAATATGCCTATTGAAAAGATAAAGTTTAATGTTAACCTTTCATTCTTGATATAAAAGATATATCTAACTTAAGTCAGTCAAACAATTGCTAATTATTATTTCACTTTTTTGTCTGAAGGGAGTCTATGGTGTTTTCAACATTCGCAAACTATTTAAATCGCTAGCTTCCTTATACCTCGTTAGCTGAAAAGGTCACTTTCTTGTTTATCTGAGTCTTCATTTTTCTCCTTTGTTTATATCCACAGTTCTATTATATATTTAATGTCATCAAGTACAGCTTTCAACTGTGAGGGCGTCACGTAAAAAATGCTATTGACATACCGCTTATGATTGTTGACTGCAAGACGTGATTGTTCTCCGAAGTCTGCATCTCTTAGAAAATATAAAGACAAAAATAGAGATACATATGTGATTACATAATAATTTTACATGTTCGTCTTGCCAAAGTTTTAAGTCATGGTAAGCTTGTCCTTTTCTTCAGTGCAGCCTGCATCAAACACCACGCCACGTATTGTCGTCGCGACGATACCGATAATGGTGTAGCAGACTCAGTTTCCAATACGGTTACTAGTTTAGCTGAATAAAAATTAAGGACGTCATACCAGAGCCGAACAAGGTACTGTACATATATTTCTGTTTTAAACACAAGACAATCCAGTAAGACCGAAAATCAGCTGGGTAGTTTGACGGTGTATTTCTATATTATTAGCTTGTTTATGACGGAGAATTATTACGGAGTAATTTTTGCTTACTGTCTCTAAATTCGGTGAAATCCGTAGTTTGGGATGAAAGCTTTTTCAGATCTACACAGTCCCGCGGTGGAGAAATCCAAGCACTTAGTGAGTTCGTTCTAAGCACGTCTGAAGGGCCAATAGAAAATTTATTAATAAATATCCAAAAGGATAATATGTGTGTATATCGAAAGCGACGGAACCCGTGAAAATAAGTGAATTCTGAGAAGAATGAAAGCTAAGCCATAAACACAAATGCAGCGCTATATGGTATCTGAACGTTGTCATCGAAAGCGCTCAGATCTTCTAAAAACAATTCTTACAAAAATGATTTGACAAAATTCGGTGATCTTTACATCTGCAATATAACATATCCGCCAGAAACTAGAACTATTGACCACATTCTAAGATGTCTGAATCAGCCTCTTGGTTTAGTATCAAATGGAAAAAATGTGTTTACGGTTTTTAAGCCAATTACATAATAGGTATGCCATGTTTCCAAAGGAAAACATGACCCATTATGAATTACTAATTAGGCCTCTAGGTGTTCTTTTGGTCGGATATAAATGAGTGTATGGCCCTTAACACGGCAAGATCGCTAACCTTCGGCAACTGCGCCCTCGACTGCACGGGCTAACTGTTTCCTCGACCCCCCAGTATAGCCTCGTGGTGGAGAAATTAGGGTGCTTAACGAGCTTTTCCTCTGATCATCTGAAAGCCCCATTAGAAGATGGTGCGGTCTTTAATTAAATAAGACAACACCAATAGTGAAAAAACAAAACTAACGATACGAATTTTCTATTTCGGTTTTGGCATTAGTATTGAGCATTACGGTTGATATCTCACTTAATCGGTATAAGTGATTAAAACGCCTAAATCGACAAAAACCACGACAACTGCATTAGAAGTTATAATATTTCTACTTTCTTACCTAGTTTTATCTGGCCGATACGAACCTCGTCCCCTCGTACTGGTGAGATAACACATTGCGCAACGTCATCGACTTTGAGAGCAAGTCCCGTTCTCGCTGTGTGTCCCAATTACCATTAAAAAAATGTAAAAAGCGGCACTTTGTTTCAGGTTTTATCGTCTCAGCTTTAACAAATCACATTTTTCTTTCGTTAAATTTACTACTAAAAGTGAATAAATCCAAGGCCATCTCAATTGTATTGTGAAGGAATTAAAAAAAAACTGGACTAGTATGTGCAACCACAATGCCCTAAAATGTTTTCGAAAACGTTCTCGGCTAATTATGCGATTGGATTCGGTCCACTGGCTATGCGGAAAGCAGTAACTCAATAACCATGCGAATTAGGGAAGTGTCTTCATACATCGGACATTCAGACTAGCTGAGAGGTGTTCTAAATCTCTGCTGAAGGGGGATTATATTTTAAATAATGCACATGAAACAGCTACAATTTCAGGTTCCCTGAATAAAAACGGCGTGGGTCAATTATTGGAATTTATTCTTTAAATATTTTCAAGCTTACATACCGCTCACACTTTTAGATCGTGTTTCTAGATTATAGGGTTCCAATTGCGGATACATGCACTCAACTCCTGATGATTCCCTAGATACCGGCAGCTGAAAACAAAAACTTTGTTCTTACCGTATGCTACGATAGACAGGCCAATTACTAAGACGAAGAAACGATCAAGCAGTGTTATCAAAATGGTGAAAAAACCTGTACGTGAAATATTATAGATATAAAACATTGCGCACATGGTGTTTGGCTCGACTTATCATTTCGACCGGCCTCGAAAATATAGTATCTTTGGTCCATAACAGTTGTCGTCGGCGAATATCTAGACAAGCAAGTCCGTCGGCTAAGCCTAGTAGAAGCTCAGCACCTTCGCGTAATATTCCTGCACTCGTGACGCGTTTGTCATGTCGGTAGAGTTGACCACACCTGCCTCAACAAACACGTGCACAATAATACGATTAGAGAAGAGTAAAACAACTTTAAAAAACTTAATAAAAAAAAAAGAGCGTTATGCTACGTTTAGACGCGTCTTTCGGACGTCCATAAAATATCTCTTTTCCGAATATTCTTTTGTAGTAAGTGCAGTGTCATTTCAACCTCGCATTGTTTATATTTGTTAAAAAAAAACAGTCGTTTTCATACAATACATAAAATTTAAGACCGTTTTTCCTACCTCAAACCGATAAGTAAAATACAATAAAGAGCTTATTTATAAGCTCTTTATTGTATTTTACTCAAAGCACGTTATGTATAGGTGCTAACACTTCATCTGAAAAGAGTTTCCTACCCTTTGGCTGAATACTGAACAACCCTTCGATCTACAGCAACGGTTATTAGACCTGAGGTTCCGGCCCAAAGCAATGTTAACGGTTCACAGATGTGCTCTTCGCCAGGTGGCGCTCGCCAACGGACTGAAGATGGTGGCGGCTAAAATTTAACAATTACCCAATCCAAACAAGTAAGTACGCTCCATTTTAAAAACTAAGGATTCGCGGGTATTACTACTAGACATGAGTTCAGCTTGATCCCTCAATGTGAAAACTCTCTTCCAGTTATGTATATTAAATAAAGAGAAGGGCCGGATTACCTGTATGGTGCCTGTCGAGAATTCAAGGACAGCTGCGCCTTCGGCTGATGAAAAAATGCCAAGGCAAAATTGCTGTGTCGGATGAAATCGTAGAAGAACTTGCGCATTCTGAAATTAAAGAAAATGAGGAACTCACTTAAATCCAAGCATGAGGCTAAGATCGCCTGGGAGAATATTTGCGTAACTCTGCATGCGTAATATGTAACCCCATGTAAGATTTTAAAAGAATTGAAAAGGAGAACTCGAATTACCTTTGAAGCATCGTATTCGATAACTGTGTCGACCTTATTTCTTATGCTATGCACAAGAAGGGAACCTCCGATTGCAACCGCCACGTGACTGCCCATGGCATTGACGTCAATCGAAGTTGCCGGAGGACCGACCTCATTGCGGCCCTAAGAACGTAATCTAAATATATTGAGACTAAGGTTCAAACATAATACCATAGAATATAGATCTAGAAAAATTAATGCCTGGGTTATGGTATAGTAAATGCAATATGGCAACTTAGTTCGCTAAACGTTACCTCTACCTCGTGTTATCCCAGCAAAAACCTAATAAATTCTAAGTGAAGTGAAAAAGTTGGGCATAATTGTAGTGGCTCTCGAAATTGTATCGATGAAACAATTAGTACCATAAATTTGACTTTCCGACTGATATTGCTTCCGCAACAGCTGATTCAATCTAAGTTCCCATTAGTGCCAATTTTGAGATGGACCATACCTTGGTAAGAATGTTGAAGCCTTTAACCTTGAGATCAAATTCAATAATACCTCCTGTTGCTGTACCAAAATATACTATGTGATTTCGAGTAGGTGAAAATACTCCACAGGTCACACGGAACTGAAAAACAAATGGTATTACATTTATTTACCATATTCATTTCAGTTTAACAATTAGCGATCTTGGTCGTCTGCAATGCTATCGGAATTTTCGTGATGGCATACATATAACTGGATACAAATAGCGAGTGAACCCGGATATAACAACTCTCAATTAGATAAACACCTCGCTCTACAAATCAGTAAATGCCCCTTCAAGCAGAAACATGTGTTTACCTCAGAAGGGAAGTAGTCATAATAAAGCCATCGGTCTTGAATTTTGGTGAGACAAGCGAAACAAATTCCGTGATCTGGATTCGAACTGATTGCCATCAACTGGCGACCATCTGGTGATAGCTGAACATCTTTCAGCTGCGCCGGGTCGCGAGGCCGGATTGTGGAAACCTAGCAGAAGTAACGGAAAGAACAATCTAGCGTCAAAGAAGTATTGCAATAGGAATGTAGATGAAAAATAGACTAAATTTACCATATCTATATTATAATCGAATCAGTTGGCTGGGTTCCTCTAGCTAATTATTACCTGATTAAAACGGCCATCCGAAGCTCTCGTGAACAGACTCAGCTTATCTGACACCAACAGAACTGAGTCCATTATGGACTTACGAAATTCCCACCCGTAAGTTGAATAAAATCCTAGATTTCACACAACGGTGGAAATACTGAAATAATTTAAAGAAGAAGAAGTCACCTGAGGAACAAATCTACTTACAACAGAAGACAAGTTTGTGTTCCACGCTAAGTTCGTGACGGTTTCTGATAGTCACGCTTCCGAACACACGGGAGGCTTATAAAATACTATTTGGCTAAAAACGAATGTATGACAGTTTGAAGACGTAGCTATAGGCGATTTCTTTTCATGCGAAACCTTCAAACTAACGACACAAAATTATAATATTCGATTTTTGTTGTGGATTAAATGTGCTATGTATCTACGACTTCTAACAAAAACTTGGCCAACCAACGCTTTGGTAGAGTAAAAAAAACTCTTTTATCCTGAACGTCTTGAATTCATAGATAAAGAATTTTAAAAGACGAAAAGTCAGGAGTCATATAAACCTACTCATTATAATTTTATCGTTCTTGACAGCGATACTACGAACATATGTGATTTACGGCCCGGTTTTGGCAGCTGATTAATGTGTATCAGAATTATATCCACGGCAGTTTGACTTCGAGTTTAAATGATTCCAGATATCGGTATCACTTCAATCTCTTTAAATCCTGAATCTTCTAAGCGCTGATTTTTCCACAACGGCCACTAATGCCTGAGGCGTAATGAGGGTTGGCCGCTCTGCGCTCCAAGTAGCGAGGCAGTTAAAATATTGTATCGATGTGACCAAATAAATGCGTTGTAAATATTATACTTACTATAATCAGCCGTTTTTATTCATTCAAGAAACCTTTCTTCAATACAATCAAACTAAGCACATTGTCTACGAACTGAGTACTAGCCATCCAGCAATTTGTTCGACACTCAAGATAGTTTTATGGCGGGTGAACTCTGAGTTGACTCTCAGTTAAAAACTTCGAGATAGGGATAGAAATGGGGGCCACAAAATGCAATTCCGTTCTACAACTTCAAAGTACCGGTAGCTGCGGTGCAGGCAATCAAATGTTTCAATGACTCGTAATCTTCGTTCTCTAAGCGGCTTAAAGACACATTTTACACTTGATAATCTTGTTAAACTAAACCTTACGTAGATATTCCCTGATGGTAGAATTTTTTTGGTGTATCCGAAAAGCCTATACAAACTAAACATACATTCAGATTGTCAATAATCTTTTTGGAATGTTGTTTTCTCGCTGTCACTGATCGAAAAAATTCACCTGACCGCCAAAGAGGAAATCGGGCATAGTGCTCTGGCTACACCCGGAAGTACACTACGATGAATGATGAAAGCAAAGAAAACATCGTTATTTATTTACATTATCGGTCAAATTTTTATATACGAAACTGAATTCTGCGTTCGACTATGTTTCGATAATGATTCTAAAATAACCCATCTAGAATATGGTCTTCTAGATCATGTTAACTGCGAACTTACACCCGGAAGTACGACGCTCTCGCTAAGCTTGACTCAAGATGGCCGCTATTTAAACGCGCGAAACTATCCGTTGCTTTCTCATTCACAGTGGCCGAATTTTAAGGTGCTATACTGTTGAATTTGATTGAGTCCCATTGTAAGTTTTGTTGTTGACTTTTTTTGAGTTATAATATCAGCAGTTTTTTTATAGATTCGCATCGCTGGCATGAATGTTACCAACAACGCTAATATTATGTCTTAATATGCGTAACCGTTGAAGCCAAATGAGCATTGTCTTTCTTTGCCAAAAGCCGTTGCTTCAAGCCATGTGGAAGTAACCCATTTCCGTTGATATCCTAATTGAACTTGCACCTTTATATTATTTGATCAACTTTAATCATACATAATTAGATAAAATGCTCTACACATAAAGACAGTATTTATCCTATATAATAGAAGTAAAGGACTGAAAGTAAGGGAATCATGCAACAAAAAAACGTCGTTTTAAGTCCGCCCTGTTTTAATATTGTATTTAATTACGCATTTTTAAATGTACTGTGTAATTGTTATAAATAAGCCAGTGTCTTATCTCTAGGGGCTTTTAATAATAACGTGTTTCTTATGGGAACGCCATATGTTCATGCAGGTATCATAGTATCGAGGTGTTTGTTCTAATTAGTGTGAAGTTATAGAAGTCGCACATCAATTATTTGACGGAATTTGTATGGAATGTCTTTTTCTAGGGACAAACGTTTCTCATGAGGCACCGGCATTTCTTAGCAAGCTGTTGAACACAAAAGCTAATTGCATGCTGTATCAGTAGGAAATGGCTTATGATGGTTAGAGCCCTAGAAATAATGTATGTTCGCAGGAATAGTAAGGTCTATGTTTCTAATGAGAAGACTTAACGTGAAAGCGTTTATAGCAACCTGTTAATATAATTCCATTAATACATAACGGAGCTGAAGAATTAATAACGAAATAGTGTCTTTCACAGGTGAAAGAGCAACTATGGATTCGTCGTCGCTCGTCGAAGCCCCGCGTCGAATAGATTTCGGTGCGGCTGACAAAGAACGGGAAAGCCTACCCGTTTATTTGCGAATCAAACCGATTCAAGAGGAAGACCTTTCAATCAAAGTGATCGATGCAACGACAGTCGAGACCAACCATGGTAATGAAAGTTTTTCATTGGGAAATTTTTATTTAATATATTTATGATGTGAAACTTCTATATTGTAAAATATAATCGGTGCAGTTATCAAGGGGGCATGTAGAAAGTCCATACTAAAGGGTATCCTCTGTTGCTGTGTAGACATTCCTCGTCCATTTCTACATCTCAGAAGTGTGAAAAGATGAGGTAATGCACCCCAATGCTCTCCGTAACTGTGTGAAAAATTTCATAGAAATTGTTACTGTTTATATTACTTTATATTAAATGCGTGTCATATTTGCCAATTTTTTTTTCGTTGTTAAAGCCGGGCGAGCAAATAAGAAAGCCACGTTTACGCACATTTTTTCTGGGACGGTTACTCAGGAGGAGGTTTTCAACGTAACCACAGCGTCCTTAGTGGACAAGTTTCTTGACGGTGCTAATGTGATGACTTTCGCGTATGGTGTGACATCGTCGGGTAAAACCTATACCATCATGGGTGAGCGTTCAGATCCCGGCGTTGTGCCCCGTACACTGGAAAAGATTTTTGGATCTTACAAATCAAAAATAAAGAGGTCGGTGCCCACTTACAAGCCGAAACTTTTTGAAGCCGCACAGGAGCTCACGTCGGCAGAGATCGAGGAATTGGAGCGCATTAAGAGCTCACTTTTGACAAAAGGAAAAGGCGGCCCTATCGGTTTCGATCAGTATGCGTTTGCTAACATGACACGCGATGCATCTGAATCGCCCACGAACACTACTATCAATGGAGCGGACTCATGCTCCGTGTGGATCTCTGTATATGAGATTTACAATGAAATTATTAGCGACCTACTGGATGTAGCTTCAAGGAACAAACGTAAGGGGTTGATGGTCGGACAGGACACTAAGGGACAAACTTTTGTGAAAGACCTTATACAACTACCTGTTAATTCAGCTGCTGAGGCCTTCGGGCTTCTGCAGATAGCAAAGCAAAACCTTGCTAAGGCATCAACCAAGTTGAACGACGCGTCGTCCCGTTCGCATATGGTATTCACTGTTAAGATGGTGCATTGGGGTCTCGCTTTAGCTGAACCACTAGTAAACCAGTTTGTCATTAGCGATTTAGCCGGTAGTGAGAGACAGAGTAAAACCGGTACGACGGGCGTCATTTTGAGGCAAGCGAGTGCAATTAATGGCTCCTTGCTTGTACTCGGCCGCTGTCTCGAAGCGTTACGCAAAAAAGACAAGGGCATCTCGGCACCCTTCCGAGATTCAAAGTTGACACGGATGCTAAATCCGTTCTTCACACTTGGTGGATACGTAAGCCTTATTATATGTATAAACCCGCATATCTACCTCCAGGACGAAACCATGGACACAATCCGATTCTCGGCCATTGCTTCTGAAATCGTCCAGTTTTCGGATCGTCCTCTCGAGCGATTGAGGCAGCTTCGCCGACTAACTCAGGGATGCGTGGACAACAGTCCATTGAAGGTCGGATCAGTCGACGATACGGAGGTCGAGTCCTGGCAAGATGCAGTACATCGTAAACTAGTGCGTCAGGGTGTATCTTACATCGAGGTGAAGGCGTCCTATTTCAATGACATGGCTCGGGATATTTTACGGGCGGAAAAAATGCTTGTCTCAAACGAAGAGGAGATAATGCGACTAAAGGAACGCCTTAAACAAGAGGACGAGGCAAAGGAAAATATTCACTTCATGTACCAGGACAGAATGAAAGAACAACGGGATAAGTTCCTCAAGGAGAAGGCAGCGCTTCGAGAAATGTATGAGGAGGACCAGGAGGTAACAGTAGGAGAACTCGAGGAGCAGATTCAAATCTACAAAGAGAAATACATGAAGTATAGGGTAAGTAAATTACGTAGTTTGTATTGTGTACAAATTGTCGTTTCTATTTATTTAATTTCTCTCATTTATGTTTGTCATGTTTTCTGGGTCACTCCTTATACGAAAAGCAGTATCCTTATTGAAGAAGTTTCCCCGTTCACGATATTAGCAGCTTACGTAATTCTTCAACAATACTGATGATGTGGTTTCCATCGTTCTGATCGGTGTACGAAGTTTTGTTAAAGCAACCGTGTGTGTCAACGCTAGCTTTTTGACCATAAGTTTTAAAAAATCTCTATACTATGGCCACTAAACTTGTTTATGGACTGCATGTACTGTGAATTAGGAAGGGTACGCAAAAACAAGTGAATACTTGAAGGAAAAATTATGGCCCGAACTGTACATGTTCCGCGACCGCTTTGGCTACTTACCGGAATTCCCTCCAGCCGACGGCTGTGACGACCGCGACGAAGAACAGCCACGACCCGAAAACACCATTAGCTATTGGCAGAACAAACTGCACGAAAAAGACGACGAACTTCGCGCAATGAGGAAAAACCTCAACCAAGCAGTTGAGGATGGAGCATGCTTACGTCGGGAGTTAGTTGAGTTGGAACAAGCGCGGGAAATCGCTGAGAACGACGCGAAAGACTCCAAAAAGGCCCTAAAAGAGCAAGCATCCCTCAACGAACAGCTCATGGACCAGACCAGAACCCTTCAAGCCGAGTTGACTGATAGGGAGACGCTGGTTGACCAGGGTGAGTGATATTGATAGAACTTCAGAGAGAACTTCGGGATTCGTGTAATATTCTAAATTCGGCCTATCAATATATGATCGCTTATAGTACAATCCGAGTTAGTTTGCAGTATATCGCGAAGTGCTAGTTTAATACGGTTCATTAACACTAAAAAACCTTAAGCGAAACAGAAAATAAACTGACGTTATCTGTCGAGTCGTGCTAGCAATTATACTCCCTATCAGTGGATAACGTAGTATAGCACGTAGTTACTATACAAACCAACAATGGACAAATAGTGGACAATTAGATTTATTTTTATGAATTTTAAGGGCAACTGGTTACAATGTTTTATGTGATTGCAGTTGCCGAATTGAAGAGAGCTGCACAGAATGCCGAGGAGAATCACGAGTGTTTTATAGTAGATACACGCATACAAATCGATAACCTACAAGCTGAACTGGAATCCCTTAAAGCCGAGCTTCGTGAGAAAGATAAGGACCTAGAAGAATCTGCCCTGAAGGAAGACCTGGCTTTGCAGAAGCTCAGTTCATTGCAAAAGGTTGTTGAGCGTTTAGAAGAACAAGTGGCATCGAAAAGTGGCGAAATTTCACTGCTGCAAGAAATAAATGCAGAAAAGGCCTTGCTTTCCGAACAGATAGTTACTCTAGAAAGTCAACTGAAGGCAGCACGCGAGTCACTGATATCCGCGCGGGCGGACATGGTAACCATGCAAGAAGAGTTAGAAGCGGTTTCTGAGCGAGAACAAGAGCTCGCCGACCGTGAAGCACAGGTTACAGTCAGGCTTCGTGAATTGAGAAGATCTAGGGCAGCCGACCAGCAGCACGTGAACGCTTTAGAAGAAATACGAGATTTGCGCGAGAGACTAAATCAGCAGCAAGAAGAGTTGGCTAAAGCGGCCGCCATAAGACAGGCACAGGTTAGTGCTTTAAGTCCTTCTTTTGTGGGGGAAGAGATATTTGAAGAGTATTTTTTGCTATCGGCTTTGCATGATTGGTCGAGTCCCAGAGTGTGAAGCTCTCCAACGGGCAGTAGTCAGGCATCTAGTAATTTTTGAATCGCTTCGTCCAACTTAACTACTCATCCGTTCTAACTACACGAATGGTCTCTGCCCCTTGCATTAATATTTTAGGTACTCCCTACATAGGAGTAAAAGAGCTTCGTTTTTTGTAGTACCGCATTCATATTGCGACCTCACGCAGCGTTTCATGCAAGGTATTTTAGTTGGACAAAGCCATTGTAGGCAGTGCTTCAAAACAAGACCCCCGCAGGACGCCGACCATTGTAGGGAATCACGTGGCAGATGATACGGGATTTAGATAGCTGAAAATTATTATGGCAAAGTATATCGGAACATTTCTATTCCATGGGCACCGAAGAAAAAGCTTACATGGATGCCTGTTCAATTAACTTTTCACGTCCAGCATTACTGTCAGAAAAGAGCTGTCCTTCGTCGTTGTTTTTCTGATTTGCTCTGCTTTTCTGAAAATCAGCTCGATTGCTCTAAGTACTGGGCGGTTTTCCGACAAATTATATTAATCTCCAAATACCGTTTTTCTTTTACATGTAGCTTCATTATACCTTCGAAGACCTTAGCAGAGTATTAACTGCGTACGATTTGACAACTTTTAGGGATAAGGGCTATCCTGAATTTTTTTTTATTGTACCGAAAATTTTGTTGGACCTACCAAACACCCAAGGAATTTTTGCCTGACCGGACACTCTATACTCTTTGTGCCTCGTGAATATTAATCAATTTTCCTACGATTTCTACGCACTGCTTGAAATATCCTTTAAGGGCCTGGTAGTTTCCGTAATTCGTTTTTCAGTCTCAACATGGCTCGGCAAAGTATTTTGTTTCCTGCTTGTCCACATGGCTCGGCAAAGTATTTTGTTTCCTGCTTGTCCTTAACTTAACTAGTTGATCAGTTATTCTCTTTATTTCTACTTCACTATTTTGCGTCTGGCTAACTTATGAGGGTACTTGAGAGGCCTTCCTCAATTTTTTCAAAAACTTCATACATTTATACGTGTTCATGCAAAAACCTGTATTCCAATAGGGCCGGTTTTGTTTTTTCTTGCTCTTTAATTCTCGTACGCTTTCGTTACAGTTTATCGTCTCATTCGCTCAATTTTTAGACTGTGCTGTATCATTGTTCTACCAGTATCTTGATACTAATGGGTTTTTTCGGAGGAGAGGGACCATCGTCACCTCGTAAGTCGGTTAGCTCTTATATAGTATTATAGGAACTACTATGCTAGGAGGAAATTCGAGCTTCTCCCTTCACCTTAACCCGTAAAATCTTTTCATTCCCATATATACTTACGCTTGTTTCAATTCTGTCGCCTATCTGCGATCTATGTATTAATGTAAACCCTTTCCTTTGCTACTTATGTGCGCAGACCCTGACGAATACTTTTTGCTTTGTCCTGGATTTCTACGTCAACCAATGTTTTTTGCGACTATATCTTCTAGTAACGTGTAACTCGTTTTACTACCTTTCTCTCGCAACTAATTTCATAATGTGGCTGCATGCTTCGATTGGCCATTTTTTATTGAAAAGGGCATATATTTTTTAGGTACGTCATAACTTGCGATTTGCCTTTTTACCCTCGACCGCTTATTGAACCTGCTTATCGAACCTAAGTGATTTTTGGATTCAGAGATGGCTCGCTATTACCTTTTCTCCCTCAACCGTGATTTTATCTATTTCTTCTGTTATTGCATTCATGTGACGCAATCTTGATGTGACTGGTGTTTTTATCTACATTTGCTCGTGGTTTATTTTGAGTTTTCGCAAACAAGCTTGCGTCCTTGTCGACTCGTGTATTTTCGCCGCCAGGGTTAATTTAAATTTAGTCTAAGTTTACCCATAGCACTTAACAAGCCTGTACGGTTTACGGTTGTTTGAACATACACGTAGCATACACGCAGGCATGTATGTTCGGACAACCGTCCAGTCAACGCCAAGCTTTGACGTTGTCCCGATCTTCCTTCTTTACAATTTTTTTTCTTTTTTTTTTATTATGCCTTTTACCATGAGAAGGGGCCGAATGGAACATTGAAGTAGGGTTTTGCGCGAGCTATCGCAACCCCCTTCGTGCCAGCCTATTTTCATTATCGTCAAACAAAGCCGTAGCGTACTGTCTTCGCTGGGCACCATCAATGTGTGCTGCGCATCTAGTATTGGGCCTTTGCACTTGTGTTTGGACACGTCCTTTTTAACATTAAAAAGTAACATTATTATAATTAATACCAATATCAAAATACTTGAATGAATTCAATGTTGTCGCAGTTTGTTTATTCGAGGTTTTTGAGGTCAACTCGAAACATTCATTTAGGCGTTTTAATAACAATTCTTTATTGTTAAATTATTACTGATAAAATTGTTACTTTTTGCTCATTTCAGAATGACGAGTTGGAGCAACTTCGAGAAAAGGCGGAGTCATTTGAAGCACTGGCGTTACAGCTGCAGAAAGTATCGGAAGAGAGTAGGGAGTTCCGAGACCGCGTTCGTTGTCTCGAGGGAGAGAAACGCCGACTCGACGACGAGGTTAAAAGAACTCGTGCTCTAGAAGTTGAAATTGAGTTTCTGACACACAAACTCGACAACCAGCAGCGCCGGGTATTGCGCGACTGTCCTCAAACCGAAAAGCCAAGAAGGCGTCGCTCACTTTCGGTGACCGACGCCGATAATGACTCTGCGAGCAGAACTCTAATAATAAAGGGTGTCCCCAAATCAGAAAAGCCACGACGACGACTAAGGTTAGGAGACGAAGAAAATATCTTGGACAAAACCCTTGACGGTACCATAAGGGACCTCTCGCCGCTCCCGACACCTTACCGCACCCGCTCTAACAGGAAAAAGTAAATGAAATTCAAAAAGCAGTAGATTTTAATACTAACAACATTCTAGTTCGGTTTGCCCGCCCTTTCTGTTGGTTTTGTAAGAGCCTATTGCATTATAGAAGTCTAAGCGGTGAGAACTTCAATGTTAATATGCCGTTTTTCTGTAAATAAAAACACCATATTAAGAGACTCTGTGATATTGACTGCACAAGTACTTGCAAATAAAGCCGTATTTAGTAGTATGGTTTTAAAGTATCTTCGATGCTTTTTACTACGTGCAAGTACCGCGTAAAGCGTTACAGAATTAATATCACAAAATGAGTGACTCTAATACTGTTCTTATCTATCGACTGGTATTAAAACAAAACACGTTAAGAATGCTTTATTTTGCGTAAAAAACATTAGTTTACCATTTTTCTTGCGCAAAAAAAATTATAAACTAAAGTATTCTTCATCCACTGCTAAAACCTTCAAATGAACATTTATTAAAAACTCGTTCACAAAAATCATGAAAATGTTTTGAAGGTATTTTTGATACCCACCGTTAACCGGGGAAAAAAGGTTCTATAGTCTGCCTTTTGTTTCTTTGACGCCAAGAGGGTTATTTTTGCTGTAGGAACATATCTTGTATTTTTATTCTGTTTGTCGAAGTCTATCAAGTGGCAGCAAAAAAAAATTGTAGACTACCCTTTGTTTTCGATGAAAAATTTTAATTCAGAACAAGTAAGAACTGTTATGTTCATATATATATATATATATATATTTATATATATATATATATTATATATATATATATATATATATAACACATTATTATAAAGATAGCTTTTTCACCGTCTTCGAAGCAAAAACTCGTTTTAAATATTTACAACTATTTATCATCGAAATTAACCAGCTAACAATAAAAGAGTAGATTTTTCTGAAACGGGATTTTTTGTAATCTAACAGTAACAAAGGAGAGCTGGATCGATATAATTTACATAGCGGTTCCAGATAGAAAACCTCACTTTACACTTTTTCTTAAAAACAAACTTCAATTGATCTTCTATATTTTGATCTTCTATATTGGATGTCTACTACTACTGTGTATTGAATAGGTTTATTAAGTTATTTTTCTTGAAATTAGTTAAAAATTTCTTGTTGTACTATTACGTATAAATTTTGACAAACTTAATTTCTTATCAGCATTCTGCCGAAAATCAACGAGTGCTCTAATAAAAATTTCTTTTTTAAGGTCTATCTTGTACCGAATTCTTTCGATATTAATAACGGTAAAGGAAATTATCGGAAATGTGACTATTGGTATGCTATGGTATCATAATTAAATTTTTCCCGATCTTCAGTGCTGCCCCCTTATAAGTAATGGCATTTTTTATTGCACAACAAATTATATCTAATCTCTGGTTAAAAATAACTCACGGGAACATCGAAAATTCTTTTCTAGCTTGTTGTGTAGCGCATGCCAATGATTGATACCCAAAGCTTATTCGCAAGTTCATTGCTTACACATAGCCAAATAATTTGTCTTTTCTTGTATTTCAGTTTTTTTTTTGCATGCATGTCTAAGGTTACGAACACGCCTGTGGTTATTCGGTAGATTTTCTTATCATAGATTTTTATTGCAAAGAAGTTTTAACGATTTATTTTTAATCTAATATTCATACCGTATCGCCGTTGCATTTCTGTCTTTTCTTTTTCATCGTTGTGCACGTGATAACTTTATTCTAACGTTGCCGGGTTCTTTGACACGATTGCCATTTCCACCACGGTATCGCTTCAGTAACATCAGAAGTTTATGGTTTTAGAGGTTTACCTTGTGCCTACTGGCTGATTAGGATTTAGACCTAACCAAGACGTCGGCTACACCACAGCACCCATCGTACATGGCTTTTTCATAGGATGCAATGCATTTCGAAAAGTAATATTTGGCATATATTGTGTTAGCCTAGTATTATTTATGAAGCAAACAAAGATAGAAAATATTTAATGTAAATCCTCTTTCTGTTTTAATACCATAAATTTCCATAAGCCTTAGACAGGCGCATGCTCACATCCAGCAGATCAGTTAACTAAGCTAAACAAGCAACGTTATTCGAACAGAGCTCTGTAACGTAACTCAGCGCGGATCTTATGCTTTTTTCTTATATCTTGATATGAACGTTTAAGTAGTATGAGAAAAAGCACCCTATCCATAGAAAATCTGTATAGCTAACAGGCTTCCGATATCGTTAAGATAGCCTCACATCGTTTGAGGCCCGGTAGACTGACAAAGGTCAGGGTTAAAATATCAGAACTAGCAATTTCAAGTTCTGTGTTTATCGGGAAAACTATAATTAGGACACTTTAAAATGAATTATAATGTAACATTCTCTATTTGGCGCTAACGTTTATCGGCAATACGAGAAGCCTTATAACTTAAAAGAAGTTACCAGTTAGTGCAAGTGGTCGGCGCTAAACAAATAACTCCGTAACATTAGCAACAAGTATTAAGAAAAATAATATAGTTCCATGTTGGAAGTAGAACTGAGCTGCTCTTCATTGACCTCGTCCATATCAACTAAGTAGATTCCGAATTGTATTACATTATGTTATAGTAAACTTGGCGATGCAGTTCTCTATCAAATCTAAGATAGAAATATTTTAGATGCCTATGTAAATCAAGTCTAACCAGAGTAAAATTTTGGCTTTTTAGAGCTCAATACTTGGATCACTGGCGATATCTTTTCATTTACCCATATTTCGGTGCAGCTACGACATTAACTACCCGTTCAACTTAGGAGATAGGATTAACCGAATGGCCGAAGCCTGTCGACGTGCAGCAAGTTAACACACAGAAATAACAGAACATTGTCGCATGATTATTAAAGCTTGTTGCATAGTCCGGATGCCCAACGCTCATGTGCTTGCTCATTCTGGCTAGTTAGTTCATCAGGACTAAATGACACAAACTAACTAATATACATATTCATCCCTTTAGCAGCCGGATTCCTCTATTGAGCCGTCATGTTGTTCGAACGCGCGTAGTTTAGGCGCTCGAAATGTACGCAAATTTTCTATAGACAGGAAATACGCACATCAATGTACGGTTAATGATACTGCATCACCGTGATAAGATCTTAATAATAACTAGAATCTATTAAGTGTTTCCTCTTTAAAAAGAAAGGATAGGTGCATTAGGTTGCAATATTACGCTAGTAGAAGCTATGAGAAAAAGAAAAACAATAAATGCCTAACTGTCATATGTAACCATATTATCATGTTTTGCTTGTAGGCAGCTATAATGTATCCGGCATGTTCAAGAATGGATTTATACTAACGTTGAGCTATAGAGAAATGAGCGAATATCTGACCTGTGAGCAACTTTGTGCCGCTCCTTTGGGTCGCAGAAGTTGAGAGAAGAAAGCAGAGAAGGCCGAAATCGACCGCAAAACGGGCTCGAATTGACCCAGTTAATAAGCTGAAAGGTGAATTATTTTTTACTCACGAAGTTGAATAAGGTCCACTGATTGTATGTGCATATTATTATGGAAACGCGTTAGATGTGAAAAACACGACTCTGACACAACAAATATTTTCGATGCTAAATGTGTTTACAATTTCTGTTATTATATTTCTAAGTTGCCAGTATTATAAGTAAATTAAAGTAGATTAAACATCAGCTCTTATCTCAATGGCCTGTCGAATTATTCGACATTGTTTTTCTAATTGTAATCGATTTGATCGCACGAGGCCGGGCTTTTGCTCCGCGACCTCATTGCTTTATCACATTTAATTACTATTCTACTACCCCACATGCAGCCACACTGAAGAAAATCCACAAAGTTGTTCGGCACGTGGCACCGTTCCAACATTGCCCTTCGAAACTAGTTATTTTAACTGAAAAATTGTATAGCTCAGTTATTGGTTTGCAACTTCTTATTTTGTCATGTAGATAAAGATGACATTACATGATGATATTGGACAGAAGACGAGAACGCTCATACTTTACCGTTTAATATGTGTTCCCCGTAGTATCCGGGTGGTAAGATTAATGCGTCATTTTTAAAAAATTATTAGTTTAATTTAGAATAAGTTGCAAAACGGTGCATGCCAATAACTTTAAGTAAAAATTGCCTATATTTGTGAGAACGATCACGTGTCGATCGATGGATTGAGGATCGATGTGAGATTTCTATCTCTTCGCTTTAGAATGCTTTTTATGGGTATATTAAAAATGACGATAATGATATATGTTTCAGGTTTATTAAAGTATGCTAGAAAATCAAAAACAATACTCCTAAAGTAATATATATGCAGTACTAGGTTCCAACCCTTAAATAAGCGTTTCAAACAGATACCTATGTAAAATTTGACATTCAGGAACATGAATGGTTTTGACATTAAATTCATTTACTTTCAATTTACTTTTTCAATAGAGCTTAATAAATGGGCATTATCAGAGTTTACGACGTTTTTTCGTTAGTAAAGGGTACCTAAGGATCTAAATTTTCCGAATTTTATTTTTTGGTGATGTGATTATAATTGCTTTAAGCTGGTAAGGATCTATTCTGTGCGAACTTTATTGGACAGAAATCCACTAGCTACAAATAGATCATGACATACTATTTGTCGACCTGTGTTCTATTATTATATGTCTACTACAGTTCTGTGCGCTTATTAACGAGGGCAGAGATTGCAACATACGTAAAAAAAGAACCAAGATTAGCCAGTTAATAAGTTAAAAAAAAGGTTCAATTTTCTTATAATTTAGGCAGCTAAAACATGTATAAATTAGTTTGCAGAAAGTTCAATCCATTTCTACTCGTAAGCGCTTCTTTAACTCACAATACAGGCGATTTAATTTATATAGGCACATTAGTTATTTATATTTACT
>NW_019211455.1:38622837-38626094 GCF_002443255.2 Varroa destructor | reverse complement strand
TTTGTATGAGTGACTATGTGTTGCTGATGCGGTGTTACTACCGTGACGGCGCTTTGTTGTGCCATCATCGTCGCCGACGTTGCTGCGTTGTTTTGCTCTTTTGTTGTTGTTGTTGTTGTTGTCGTCTGTGTCGTAATTCTCTTCGTCTGGTACTGCTGTAGCCGTTCCCGTTGCTGCAGACGCTAGTGGCGTGACGCTTCGTTCGTCCATTCGCTTCCTTCATTCTATCGTCATCATTATCTGCCACAAACAACAGCAGCAGCGCCATCAACCTCAACAGTCTGATTGAAGTCGCTGCGATGGAAGCAGTGACTGCTGTAGCAGCCGTCGTCCTTGCCTCCGCTATACATATATCCATATCTGTGTGTTCTGCGACGCGGACGTTTGCCTGACTGGACTCAACTCACTGACGTATTCGACGGGAGTGCGAGCGCCGTTGCTGTTCCTGCTTGAGCTGCCAGGGCTCGCCGTTTGACAACGACAACACCTGCCATCCAGCCAAGCAATCAGTCAGTCACTCATTGAGTTAATCGCCCAGTGGAGTCGCTACATTTCTACTAGTAGCTACATTTGATCAGATGGTTAGTCTTGTTTCTCGTGCTGCAGCTGCTACTTTTCCTGGCCGTCCGTCCGTCCGTCTGCCTGCCTCGTAGACCAACAACTACCAGTTGGTGGCAGCGAAGGCGCGCGCGGCCACGAAGCCGCTAAAGCAGGCGAAGCTGCGCAGTCGCCGAACCAAATGAAGTGGCGAAGTCGCCGAACCAGACCAGATCAGACCGGGGCCCGTGCTTCAAGCCAAACTGCGCTACCGTACTAATGCTCTTGGCGCTTGCTGATGACGCTGCACACCGCAGGAGTCATCGAAACCGCGGACAAGACAGCAACGGACAGACGAGAATCAGAATTGTGCCCTGCTGCTACCACCTGCACCAGTATCAACGTATCATGATTTGCCGAGCTCGAAGCACGGTGCGCTTCGATTATATATAGTACTGTATATTGGTACTATTAACTATGGTCAGAGCTGTGCTTCACCGCCGTACGGTGTTATCGACAGTGTAACTACGCTGTAATGCTGCGCGCAGCCCTCAGTTGCCTCCCCATTGTCCCACAGCGACCGGATAATAGACTTCATTTCCTGCTCTATAGGAACGATATTAGAGGCAAAACGTCTCTTAACAAGTTAGAAAAATAGGAGCTCTTGGTTCGGCCGACCCTTCGCTCTGCTGGGCGACTCACAGACGAACTATCGTCTGACGCTGTACTTTTGCTACGGCCACCGTTCAACCAAACGCTATCCACTTCAGCGCTGTCGTCGGCTGCTTTGGTAGCAGGTAGTAGTGACAGTAGAAGCGGGTAACACCGAGGCCCCTGGCCGCCGCGCTCCCTACGCATTATTGACTGCCAGCTTTTCTATTACTGTTGCTGTTCCTCGGCTTGCTCTGTCTGCGTCCAATCCCGAATTTGCTTCTCGCCTTTCCCCCGAAGCTAACCAGGGGCAAACCTGGAGCGGTAGTGCCAAATTCTATACGGCTGAATTGGTGCTGTCTCCACTACGGGTTTGCCATAGCTACTATGTGGTTAGAACTAGGCAGGCGAACCAGCACCGGCGACTATTCTCTCTTCAACCTGCCTATGTTTCTTTCTAGCTATCTACAACGACTCATCTCGTTCCGCTAAGACACAGTAGCCGCGATCAACGCTAACAGAATTATGTCCGTGCCGATACGATATATACAGACGACGGCCGCGACTCGTTGAGCGCGGTTCTTCCGTTGCTGTTGCCGTTGTTTCTGGTCGCTTAATGCTCAATGCTTAACAGCTGCTGCTGCTGTCCCAAAGCTAAACGTCAACCTTATTGTGGAAAAAGTCCTAGTCGCCGCTGCCTCCCAGACGGCGCACTGTCGAATGCCGTCGAACTCCAGTCAAGCGACTAGTGACCGCCCACCGGGCTACACCAATGCCATCGCTCTTTTTCGATATCTGGAGACAGACCATAACGATCGGCGAATAGCAGCGGTGCTCTATGAAGTGGCTGTGTCACGGATGCGTCATGTACAAGTGGACCGAACTGGCTGGACTCAAGGGGCAAACCAAGGCAAACAAAGCTCGACAGCCCCGTCTCTGCCCTACCATCAATAGCGCCGTTGTCACTATACTAAACTAGCCAAATAAACACATCAGGCTGTATAGCCGCTGGTCCTTACTAAGCCTTGTTGTAGCTCAATGATGATCGTGATGTTTGTGACAGACCAACGTGGCCAAAGCTGCCAAAGCCCAGACGTAGAAGCTGTGGTAGGCGGCAGGAACCGCGAAAAGTTGCTCCAGTTGTGTTCAGCTGAGCTTAGCCGAGTCAAATCGAACTGAGCGCCACATTATAAACCAAATAAAAGGAGATATATTAGGGAGTACTGTAGATGCAATGAAGGCTTCGATGATATTTCTACAAGTAAAAATGGCTTCAGGCTGTAACAATAAATCAGGCCTATTTTTGAATTTAAAGGATATAACCTTGTTAGTCGTCCACTTCAGAAACGTTGTTCGAACCTTCCAACGCCATTTTACTTTTGCATCGATAAACTGCAGCAACATCTCTATATAAATATTCTGGTTCTCTCAGTTTCATTCAGTTGAATAGTCTCTTCACATAAATCCGCCCTGAATAAAAGTCTACTGCCTTGTTTTTACCTACACGTGCTCCCACCACCTCTCATACTAAGCGTGTTGGACATTAAGAAATAACACAACAGAAACTTTGCCGTTGAAGTTTCAACGTCTGTTCAATAGGTGTGCCCACGTCGACCAGTCGGCCATATAAACTACTAAACTACGGTGCTTACCAGCGCCGGGCGCGTGTGGGACAAAATGGCTGCCATCAACATTACAAACATGCAAGCGCGCTGTTGCTGGATATGGATCGAATGGTTCGTAAAGTAAAAAAAAAAATACAGCAACTCCAAGTGGCATTGCGGCTGCCGTAGGAAGTCTGATACGATGGTATAGTGCGCTACTACTACTACTACTACTACTACTACTACTACTACTACTACTACTACTACTACTACTACTACTACTACTACTACTACTACTACTACTACTACTACTACTACTACTACTACTACTACTACTACTACTACTACTACTACTACTACTACTACTACTACTACTACTACTACTACTACTACTACTACTACTACTACTACTACTACTACTACTACTACTACTACTACTACTACTACTACTACTACTACTACTAC
>NW_019211455.1:38557008-38622812 GCF_002443255.2 Varroa destructor | reverse complement strand
TACTACTACTACTACTACTACTACTACTACTACTACTACTACTACTACTACTACTACTACTACTACTACTACTACTACTACTACTACTACTACTACTACTACTACTACTACTACTACTACTACTACTACTACTACTACTACTACTACTACTACTACTACTACTACTACTACTACTACTACTACTACTACTACTACTACTACTACTACTACTACTACTACTACTACTACTACTACTACTACTACTACTACTACTACTACTACTACTACTACTACTACTACTACTACTACTACTACTACTACTACTACTACTACTACTACTACTACTACTACTACTACTACTACTACTACTACTACTACTACTACTACTACTACTACTACTACTACTACTACTACTACTACTACTACTACTACTACTACTACTACTACTACTACTACTACTACTACTACTACTACTACTACTACTACTACTACTACTACTACTACTACTACTACTACTACTACTACTACTACTACTACTACTACTACTACTACTACTACTACTACTACTACTACTACTACTACTACTACTACTACTACTACTACTACTACTACTACTACTACTACTACTACTACTACTACTACTACTACTACTACTACTACTACTACTACTACTACTACTACTACTACTACTACTACTACTACTACTACTACTACTACTACTACTACTACTACTACTACTACTACTACTACTACTACTACTACTACTACTACTACTACTACTACTACTACTACTACTACTACTACTACTACTACTACTACTACTACTACTACTACTACTACTACTACTACTACTACTACTACTACTACTACTACTACTACTACTACTACTACTACTACTACTACTACTACTACTACTACTACTACTACTACTACTACTACTACTACTACTACTACTACTACTACTACTACTACTACTACTACTACTACTACTACTACTACTACTACTACTACTACTACTACTACTACTACTACTACTACTACTACTACTACTACTACTACTACTACTACTACTACTACTACTACTACTACTACTACTACTACTACTACTACTACTACTACTACTACTACTACTACTACTACTACTACTACTACTACTACTACTACTACTACTACTACTACTACTACTACTACTACTACTACTACTACTACTACTACTACTACTACTACTATACTACTACTACTACTACTACTACTACTACTACTACTACTACTACTACTACTACTACTACTACTACTACTACTACTACTACTACTACTACTACTACTACTACTACTACTACTACTACTACTACTACTACTACTACTACTACTACTACTACTACTACTACTACTACTACTACTACTACTACTACTACTACTACTACTACTACTACTACTACTACTACTACTACTACTACTACTACTACTACTACTACTACTACTACTACTACTACTACTACTACTACTACTACTACTACTACTACTACTACTACTACTACTACTACTACTACTACTACTACTACTACTACTACTACTACTACTACTACTACTACTACTGCGCTGCTGCTGCTGCTGCTGTGGTTTATCGATGCCTGGTGGTTGCTGTTGTTAGCTCCCGGTTCTGTGTGTGAAATCCCATCTAAGGTCATTTCTGACGGCCTCATAGCACCACAGATCTGAGCCGAGCTGCTGAGCCAGCAGCGATCGCTTGGACCGCAGACGCTGTCCAAGGCTCCACAAAGGGAGACAAGGATTTGGGGGGAGGTCTATGCATAAAGTCCTTTCTTGGACGCGCCAGACAAACAGGTCACTGTCGACGTGTGATTGAGCCGAATGGCACACACGACACACAGCACACGCTAAGTGAGTGACTGGCACGCATGTTGTACACAAGCAGCATGATCCGACGACCTCGAGAAGGGTCTGCTGAGCTACAGGGACACTGGGCCAGTTTATCTGCTATGTTCCGATTACGACCAACAGACCGATGGGCAGGCCATGTATTTATGTAGATATATAGAAGGTATATTTTTTAAATGGGCCCGAGACGTGGCTGCAAGTGAGTTATGGTAGTGAGAAAGTCTAGCGATGTATCCGTGTTCCATCATGGGCAGGGTTTTGAATGTATATATTATTAACATTGTTATAGATCGAATATATCGTTAATCATTATTTGACATATCAACAAATCCTAGCCATGGAACCCCCTATAAGAAGGTTTTGTTGGGGTAAAAAATGTTATAGTGGTTACCGGAGAATACCTGAAAACGAAGCTCAATATAGCCTACATATAATCTATTCCCGATTGACTTCGGTTTGAGAATATCCATATAAACGAAAAAAATCTGAAACTTGGCACCTTCTTCACCTCAGGAACAGCATTCTATATATGTACAGATTAGCTGCCTTAGACTTTATCCTCTATTCAAATATAAATTAGCTTATCGCAATTTAATCATATTGAACATCTTAAAAATGTGTTGAAGGTTGCTTTTTAAAGCAACGCCCTCTAAGCAAACAAAATTTATCATTTCCGCAGTATCCAATGCAGTCCTAACCGGAATCAGTTTTCTTAATAATTTAAAAAAATAAATAAATTTTTTTTTATTTATATAGACTGATTTATCTGACCAAAACATTAATAATAGCAAAAAATGTATAGGTGCAAAAAAGAGAAACGACTTTTCCGTTTGATTTTCGTTAACATAGGCCTCGGCTTTGTGATCAACGTCCACTCATTAGTCCTGTTGAGCGTCATACATCACAGTGAGGATTTCCTGAAAAATCACGCATAATCTGTTAATTTTGCGCATTGTGCCCTTCTTTAGGCGCTGCTATCCTTTTGTTTCCATAAAAACGGTTCTGAAGAGTCGAGATTGTTCATATTAAATAAACTTTCTTCCGCTAAATGTACTCCTCGAAATACTACTATCATCTATAAATTCCTATACAAATGAGAACTAGAAATGGCACTTCTAAAAATATCTCGAAAATATTGAAGGTAAGCCCGAAACGGTCCAGCGCAGTACCTGCTTGGTACTCTTTCAGCATTAATTATATGCGCAATTGTTGAGGTTAGTACTGCCAGGACCATGTTTTTTTAACATTTTAAAGACACTTCATTATTGGTTAAATGGAGTGCCAAAAATGTGATAACACAACATTTTGAAACCAATTTTCAGCCGATGAGCGTTAAGTATAAGCTCGTGATAATTTATCTTTAATCGCGTATATGATTACACAGTGGTATTATAGAAGAATGCGCGCGAAAGATGCCAATCATTTTACGTTCCTACGATATCATTTTCTGACATGTTCTTGGGACTTTGAAATTCTCACTTGCTTTACCTTACCCTTATTTCTCGATGATAGGCTTTCCCAAGATTAAGACTGTGCTCAACGAGGTTTCTTATCGTACTACCTTGATGACGCAACTCCTTTAGGACTTTTTCTATTGTATTCTCGAGCCTTTCAGAACTCTCGACCAACCTCCTTAGGAGTTTTTGCTGCTTTGTAATTGCGGCCGCTAAAGAGCTATATAAATTATTTTCAATATTAGTGTACAATATAGTAAACAACAACACGGGTTACTGATAGCCAGTGTTCGAGCAGCTTCATCTGTATTTATAAGAAGGCAAACAATACGCCTTGAACATTTAAGAAGACAAATGAAATAATGGTTCGTCAATAATTGGTACGTAAAAATGCGAAGATATGGAATAGTTGACATATTGTTCACATTAGGAGACGATTCACGCATAAAGAGCATAATGCGTACCCGTCAGAGTCGTTCTTTGATAAGGAACGTGACGCATCGACGTTATAAAAGATATTTTTCGTCCTGGAGACACTGACTGGCGCCTGACTCTGTACACCTGATCAGAAGGAAGTTCTTCCTTAGTCAATGATAGTGATGATGGTGTGTGAAATCAGTCTTGAATTATGTAATAAAGCAGAAATACCCTAAATCTAAATTTCTGCTATAGAAATTGATGGAAGTGCGAATTAACTATTGTGAGAGAAAACCTATATACAAAGCTGCTAATAAGAAAATTTCGGTACGTGTGGAAGATATTAATAGCGACTTTCTCAATACCAACGCTGCAGCACCAATCCAATCGCCTGAATGACGTAAGGAAATCGCTACCATTAAATAAATAAAAGTGATGTCCACCTTAGTATTATACATAATGTCAAAAACAGCTGACAAGGTGCTATTCTGCGATGTGTTTAAACAATTTTTATTGCTTAAACTGGTTCAACCAGCAACGTAATTAGGGTAGTTACTATATTGTTGCAGGGTTTCGCCTGGCCAAAGCGTGAGTGGTGTAATTTTCTTTATCTTTTTTTTATGTTTGTTTTTTCTTTAAATAACATTATTCAAGTAACGCACAACAACGACGAAATGCCGCATATATATTAATCGAATCATTGACTGGACAACTTACCCGATCCCATCATTTGCTTAAGTGATAATGGCGGACGTTCATTTTTTGTAGGCGAATAACTGTCCAATCCAATGTCGATAAGATCTTTGTGAAACCTGTCATAATCTGGTAAGCCAGCGTCAATAAGCAAACACAGAAAAAGCACTATAGTCTCTACTTGCCCGCATTATATGTATGTATATATTTCTGCAGCCGATTACGTGGCGCAAAACTTGTCTTCTTTTTTTGACTATTTTTTTAATTTAATTCGCAGTAAATCTCTACAATTTATGTTCATAGAACGAAAGTAAGACAAAGTTGCATTACTCATCTAGTCTGTAGGATTTAAATATATAATCGAAACAGAAAACTACTGTTAATATGCCTATTGATTGAATCGAAAGGATAAAGTTTAATGTTATCTTTCATTCTTGATATAAAGAATTATCTAAATTAAGTTAATGAAATAATTTCTAATTATCATTTCACTTTTTTGTTTGAAGGGAATCTATGGTGCCTTCAACATTCGCAAAGTACTTTAATCACAAGCTTCCTTATACCTTTTTCTTCTGCCTCGTTAGCTGAAAAAAATCACTTTTGTTTATCTGAGTCCCCATTTCTCACCTTTGCCACAGTTTTATCACATATTTAGTGTCATCAAGTACAGCTGTCAACTGTAAGGGCGTTACGTAGAGAATGCTATTGACATACCGCTTATAATTGTTGACTGCAAGACGTGATTGTTCTCCGAAGTCTGCATCTCTTAGGAAATACAAAGACAAAGACAGAGATACATATGTGATTACATAACAATTTTACATGTTCGTCTTGCCAAAGTTTCAAGTCATGATAAGCTTGTCCTTACCTTTAATGCAGCCTACATCAAGCACGACGCCACGTATTGTCGTAAATACGATACTGATAATGGTTTAGCAAACTCAGTTTCCAATACGGTTAATAGTTTAGCTGAATAAAAATTAAGGACGTCATACCAGAGCCGAACAAGGCACTCTAGATATATCCGTTTTAAATACCAGAGAGTCCAGTAAAATTGAAAATCAGCTGGGTAGTTTGACGGTGTATTTTGATATAATTATTAGCGCGTTTATGATGGAGAATTATTACGGAGCAATTTTTGCTTCCTGTCTCTAAATTCGCTGAAATCCGCAGTTTGAGATGAAAGCTTTTTCAGATCTACACAATCCCGCGATGGAGAAATCCAAGCGTTTAGTGAGTTCGTTCTAAGCACATCTGAAGGTCCAATAGAAAATCGAGTAATAAATATCTTCTACTCATACAGTAGGATAATATGTTTGTACATCGAAAGCTGCGGAACCCGTTAAAATAAGTGGATTCAGGAATTAAAGCTAAGCCATAAACACATATGCAGCGTTAAATGGTATTTGAACGTTGTCGTCGTTCTTCTAAAAACAGTTTTTACAAAAATGATTTGACAAATTTCGGTGAGCTTTACATCTGCAGTATAACATATCCGCCAAAAACTAGAACTGTTGACCACATTCCAAGATGTCTGAATCAGCCTCTTCGTTCAGTATCAAATAGAAAAAATGTGTTTACAGTTTTTAAGCCAATTACATAATAGGTATGCCATGTTTCCAAGGGAAGACCTGACCTATTATGAATTAGTAATTAGGCTTCTAGGTGTTCTTTTGGTTGGATATAAATGAGTGTATGGCCCTTAACACGGCAAGATCGCTAACCTTCTGCAACTGCGCCCTCGACTGCACGGGCTAACTGTTTTCTCGACCCCCCAGTATAGCCTCGTGGTGGAGAAATTAGGGTGCTTAACGAGCTTTTCCTCTGATCATCTGAAAGCCCCATTAGAAGATATTTAATTAAAGACAGCACCAATAACGAAAAAAAAATTGAATTTTCTATTTCGGTTTTGGCATTAGTATTGAGCGCTACGATTGATATCTCACTTAATCGGTATAAGTGATTAAAACACCTAGATAGACAAAAACCACGACAACTGCATTAGAAGTTATAATATTTCTACTTTCTTACCTAGTTTTATCTGGCCGATACGAACCTCGTCCCCTCGTACTGGTGAGATAACACATTGCGCAACGTCATCGACTTTGAGAGCAAGTCCCGTTCTCGCTGTGTCCCAATTACCATTAAAAAAATGTAAAAAGCGGCACTTTGTTTCAGGTTCTATCGTCTCAGCTTTAGCAAATCACATTTTTCTTTCGTTAAATTTACTACTAGAAGTGAATAAATTCAAGGCCATCTCAATTGTATTGTGAAGGAATTAAAAAAAACTGAACTAGTATGTGCAACCACAATGCCCTAAAATGTTTTCGAAAACGTCCTCGGTTAATTATGCGATTGAATTCGGTCCACTGGCTATGCGGAAAGCAGTAACTCAATAACCATGCGAATTAGGAAAGTATCTTTATATATCGGACATTCAGACTAGCTGAGGGGTGTTCTAAATCTCTGCTGAAGGGGGATTATATTTTAAATAATGCACATGAAACAGCTACAATTTCAGGTTCCCTCAATAAAAACGGCGTGGGTCAATTATTGGAATTTATTCTTTAAATATTTTCAAGCTTACATACCGCTCACACTTTTAGATCGTGTTTCTAGATTATAGGGTTCCAATTGCGGATACATGCACTCAACTCCTGATGATCCCCTAGATACCGGCAGCTGAAAACAAAAACTTTGTTCTTACCGTATGCTACGATAGACAGGCTGTTACTAAGACTAAGAAACGATCAAGCAGTATTAACAAAATGGTGAAAAAACCTATACGTGAAACATTATAGATATAAAACATTGCGCACATGGTGTTTGGCTCGACTTATCATTTCGACCGGCCTCGAAAATATCGTATCTTTAGTCCATAACAATTGTCGTCGGCGAATATCTAGACAAGCAAGTCCATCGGCTAAGCCTAGTAGAAGCTCAGCACCTTCTCGTAATATTCCTGCACTCGTGACGCGTTTATCATGTCGGTAGAGTTGACCACACCTGCTTCAACAAAAATGTACACAATAATACGATTAGAGAAGAGTGAAATTTAACTTATTAAAAAAAGAGTGTTATGCTACGTTTATACGCGTCTTTCGGGCGTTCATAAAATATCTCTTTTCCGAATATTCTTTTGTGATAAGTGCAGTGTCATTTCAACCTCGCATTGTTTATATTTGTTAAAAAAAAGAAAGTCGTTTTCATACAATATATAAAATTTAAGACCGTTTTTCCTACCTCAAACCGGCTTATAAATAAGCTCTTTATTGTATTTTACTCAAAGCACGTTATGTATAGATGCTAACACTTCATCTGAAAACAGTTTCCTACCGTTTGGCTGAATACTGAACAACCCTTCGATCTACAGCAACAGTTATTAGACATGAGGTTCCGGCCCAAAGCAATGTTAACGGTTCGCAGATGTGCTCTTCGCCAGGTGGCGCTCGCCAACGGACTGAAGATGGTGGTAGCTAAAATTTAACAATTATCCAATACAAACAAGTAAGTACGCTCCATTTTAAAAACTAAGGATTCGCGGGTATTACTACTAGACATGAGTTCAGCTTGATCCCTCAATGTGAAAACTCTTTTGCAGTTGTGTACATTAAATAAAGCGAAGGGCCGAATTACCTGTATGGCGCCTGTTGAAAATTCAAGGACAGCTGCGCCTTCGGCTGATGAAAAAACGCCAAGGGAAAATTGCTGTGTCGGATGAAATCGTAGAAGAACTTGCGCATTCTGGAATTAAAGAAAATGAGGAACCCACTTAAATCCAAGCATGAGGCTAAAATCGCCTGGGAAAATATGTGCGTAACTCTACATGCGTAACATATAACCCCATGTAAGATTTTAAAAGAATAGAAAAGGAAAACTCGAATTACCTTTGAAGCGTCGTATTCGATAACTGTGTCGACCTTATTTTTTATGCTATGCACAAGAAGCGAACCTCCGATTGCAACCGCCACGTGACTGCCCATGGCATTGACGTCAATCGAAGTTGCCGGAGGACCGACCTCATTGCGGCCCTAAGAACGTAATCTAAATGTATTGAGACTAAGATACAAACATACTTATAATACCATAGAATATAGATCTAGAAAAATGAATGCCTGGCTTATGGTATAGTAAATGCAATATGGCAACTTAGTTCGCTAAACGTTACCTCTGCCTCGTGTTATCCCAGCAAAAACCTAATAAATTCTAAGTGAAGTGAAAAAGTTGGGCATAATTGTAGTGGCTCTCGAAATTGTATCGATGAAACAATTAGTACCATAAATTTGACTTTCCGACTGATATTGCTTCCGCAATAGCTGATTCAATAAGTTTCCATTAGTGCCAATTTTGAGATGGACCATACCTTGGTAAGAATATTGAAGCCTTTAACCTTGAGATCAAATTCAATAATGCCTCCTGTTGCTGTACCAAGATACACTATGTGATTTCGAGTAGGTGAAAATACTCCACAGGTCACATGGAACTGAAAAACAAATGGTATTACATTTATTTACCATATTCATTTCAGTTTAATAATTAGCGATCTTGATCGCCTGCAATGCTATCGGAATTTTCGTGATGGCGTACATATAACTGGATCCAAATAGCGAGCGAACCCGGATATAACGACTCTCAATTAGATAAACATCTCGCTCTACAAGTCAGTAAATGCCCCTTCAAGCAGAAACATGTGGTTACCTCAGAAGGAAAGTAGTCATAATAAAGCCATCGGTCTTGAGCTTTGGTCAGACAAGCGAAACAAATTCCGTGATCTGGATTCGAACTGATTGCCATCAACTGGCGACCATCTGGTGATAGCTGAACATCTTTCAGCTGCGCCGGGTCGCGAGGCCGGATTGTGGAAACCTAGCAGAAGTAACGAAAAGAACAATCTAGCGTCAAATAAGTATTGACATAGGAATGTAGATGAAAAATAGACTAAATTTATTGTATCTGTATTATAATCGAATTAATTGGCTGGGTTCCTCTAGCTGATTATTACCTGATTAAAACGGCCATCCGAAGCTCTCGTGAACAGACTCAGCTTATCTGACACCAACAGAACTGAGTCCATTATGGACTTACGAAATTCCCACCAGTAAGTTGAATAAAATCCTAGATTTCACGCAACGGTGAAAATACTGAAGTAATTTAAAGAAGAAGAAGTCACCTGAGGAACAAATCAACCTGTAACAGACAACAAGTTTGTGTTTCACGCTAAGTTCGTGACAGATTCTGATAGTCACAGCTCTGAACATACGGGGGGCGTATAAAATACTATTTGGCTGGAAACGAATGTATGACAATTTGAAGACGTAGCTATGGGCGCTTTTTCCCCATGCGAAACTTTCAAACTAACGACACGGAATTATAATGTTCGATTTTTGTTGTGGATTAAATGTGCTATGTATCTACGACTTCTAACAAGAACTTGGCCAATCAACGCTTTGGTAGAGAGTCTTTTATCCTGAACATCTTGAATTCACAGATAAAGAATCTTGAAAGACGAAAAGTCAGAAGTCATATAAACCTACTCATTAGAATTTTACCGTTCTTGACAGTGATACTATGAAGATACATATGTGATTTATAGCCCGGCTTTGGCGGCTGATTAATGTGTATCAGAATTATATCCACGGCAGTTTGACTTTGAGTCTAAATGATTCCAGGTATCGGTATCACTTCAATCTTTTTAAATCCTGAATCTTCTAAGCGCTGATTTTTCAACAACGGCCACTAATGCCTGAGGCGTAATGAGGATTGGCCGCTCCGCGCTCCAAGGAGCGAGGCAGTCAAAATATTGTATCGATGTCACTAAATAAATGCGCTGTAAATATTATACTTACTACAATCAGCCGCTTTTATTCATTCAAGAAACCTTTCTTCAATACAATCAAACTAAGCACATTGTCTACGAACTGAGTACTAGCCATCCAGCAATTTGTTCGACACTCAAGATAGTTTTATGGCGGGTGAACTCTGAGTTGACTCTCAGTTAAAAACTTCGAGATAGGGATAGAAATGGGGGCCACAAAATGCAATTCCGTTCTACAACTTCAAAGTACCGGTAGCTGCGGTGCAGGCAAACAAATGTTTCAGTGACTCGTTATCTTCGTTCTCTAAGCGGCTTGAAGACACTAAACCTTACGTAGATATTCCCTGATGGTACAATTTTGTTGGTGTATTCGAAAAGTCTACACAAACTAAACATACATTCAGATTGTTAATAATCCTTTTGGAATGTTGTTTCCACACTGTCACCGATCGAAGAATTCACTTGACCGCCAAAGAGGAGATTGGGCATAGTGGTCCAGCTACACCCGGAAGTAAACTACGATAAATGATGAAAGCAAAGAAAATTTATTTACATTATCGGTCAAAGTTTTATACACGAAACTGAATTCGGCGTTCGACTATGTTTCGATAATGATTCTAAAATAACCCATCTAGAATATGTTCTTCTAGATCATGTTGACTGCGATTTACACCCGGAAGTAGCACGCTCTCGTTAAGCTTGACTCAAGATGGCCGCTATTTAAACGCGCGAAACTATCCGTTGCTTTGTCATTCACAGTGGCCGAATTTTAAGGTGCTATACTGCTGAATTTGATTGAGTTCCATTGTAAGTCTTGTTGTTGACTTTTTTTGAGTTATAATATCAGCAGTTTCTTATAGATTCGCATCACTGGCATGAATGTTACGAACAACGCTAATGTTGTGACTTAATATGCGTAACCGTTGAAGCCAAATGAGCATTGTCTTTCTTTGCCAAAAGCCGTTGCTTCAAGCCATGTGGAAGCAACCCCCTTCTGTTGATATCTTAATTGAACTTACACCTTTATATTATTTGATCAACTTTAATCACACATATTTAGATAAAATGCTCTACACATAAAGCTAGTATTTATCCTATATCTAGAAATAAAGGACTGAAAGAAAGGGAATCATGCAACAAAAAAACGTCGTTTTAAGTCCATCCCCGTTTTAATATTGTATTTAATTACGCATTTCTGTGTAATTGTTATAAAGAAGCCAGTGTCTTATCTCTAGGGGCTTTTAATAATAACGGCATATGTTCATGTATCGAGGTGTTTGTTCTAATTAGTGTGAAGTTATTACAGTCGCACATCAATTATTTGACGGAATTTGTGTGAAAAGGGCAAACGTTTCTCATGAGGCACCGGCATTTCTTAACAAGCTGTTGAACACAAAAGCTAATTGCATGTTGCATCAGTAGGAAAAGGCTTATGATGGTTAGAGCCCTAGAAATAATGTATGTTCGCAGGAACAGTAAGGTCTATGTTTCTAATGAAACGACTTAATGTGAAAGCGTTTATAACAACCTGTTTATGTAATTCCATTAATACATAACGGAGCTGAAGAATTAATAACGAGATAGTGTTTTTCACAGGTGAAAGAGCAACTATGGATTCGTCATCGCTCGCCGAAGCCCCGCGTCGAATAGATTTCGGTGCGGCTGATAAAGAACGGGAAAGCCTGCCCGTCTATTTGAGAATCAAACCGATTCAAGAGGAAGACCTTTCAATCAAAGTGATCGATGCAACGACAGTCGAGACAAACCATGGTAATGAAAGTTTTTCATTGGAAAATCTTTATTTAATATATTTATGATGTGAAACTTCTATATTGTAAGATCTTCTATATTGATATATATATCTAAGAACTTCTATATTGTAAGATATAATCAGTGCAGTTATGAAGGGAGCATGTAGAAAGTCCATACTGAAAGGTATTTTCTGTTGCTGTGTGGACATTCCTCGTCCATTTCTACATATCAGAAGTGTGAAAAGATAAGGTGATGCATTCCCATAGCTCTCCATAACTGTGTGAAAGATTTCATAGAAGTTGTTACTGTTTATATTACTTTATATTAAATGCGTGTCATATTTTCCATTTTTTTTTCATTGTTAAAGCCGGGCGAGCAAATAAGAAAGCCACGTTTACGCACATTTTTTCTGGGACGGTTACTCAGGAGGAGGTTTTCAACGTAACCACGGCATCCTTGGTGGACAAGTTTCTTGACGGCGCTAATGTAATGACTTTCGCGTATGGTGTGACATCGTCGGGTAAAACCTATACCATTATGGGTGAGCGTTCAGATCCCGGTGTTGTGCCCCGTACACTGGAAAAGATTTTTGGGTCTTACAAATCAAAAATAAAGAAGTCGGTGCCTACCTACAAGCCGAAACTTTTTGAAGCCGCGCAGGAGCTCACGTCGGCAGAGATCGAGGAATTGGAGCGCATTAAGAGCTCACTTTTGACAAAAGGAAAAGGCGGCCCTGTCGGTTTTGATCAGTATGCGTTTGCTAACATGACACGCGATGCATCTGAATCGCCCACGAACACTACTATCAATGGAGCGGACTCATGCTCTGTGTGGATCTCTGTATATGAGATTTATAATGAAATCATTAGCGACCTGCTGGATGTGGCTTCAAGGAACAAACGTAAGGGGTTGATGGTCGGACAGGACACTAAGGGACAAACTTTTGTGAAAGACCTTATACAACTACCTGTTAATTCAGCTGCTGAGGCCTTCGGGCTTCTGCAGATAGCAAAGCAAAACCTTGCTAAGGCATCAACCAAGTTGAACGACGCGTCGTCCCGTTCGCATATGGTATTCACTGTTAAGATGGTGCATTGGGGTGCCGCTTTAACCGAACCACTAGTAAATCAGTTTGTCATTAGCGATTTAGCCGGTAGTTTGTCATTAGCGATTTAGCCGGTAGTGAGAGACAGAGTAAAACCGGTACGACGGGCGTCATTTTGAGGCAAGCGAGTGCAATTAATGGCTCCTTGCTTGTACTCGGCCGCTGTCTCGAAGCGTTACGCAAAAAAGACAAGGGCATCTCGGCACCCTTCCGAGATTCAAAGTTGACACGGATGCTAAATCCGTTCTTCACACTTGGTGGATACGTAAGCCTTATTATATGTATAAACCCGCATATCTACCTCCAGGACGAAACCATGGACACAATCCGATTCTCGGCCATTGCTTCTGAAATCGTCCAGTTTTCGGATCGTCCTCTCGAGCGATTGAGGCAGCTTCGCCGACTAACTCAGGGATGCGTGGACAACAGTCCATTGAAGGTCGGATCAGTCGACGATACGGAGGTCGAGTCCTGGCAAGATGCAGTACATCGTAAACTAGTGCGTCAGGGTGTATCTTACATCGAGGTGAAGGCGTCCTATTTCAATGACATGGCTCGGGATATTTTACGGGCGGAAAAAATGCTTGTCTCAAACGAAGAGGAGATAATGCGACTAAAGGAACGCCTTAAACAAGAGGACGAGGCAAAGGAAAATATTCACTTCATGTACCAGGACAGAATGAAAGAACAACGGGATAAGTTCCTCAAGGAGAAGGCAGCGCTGCGAGAAATGTATGAGGAGGACCAGGAGGTAACAGTAGGAGAACTCGAGGAGCAGATTCAAATCTACAAAGAGAAATACATGAAGTATAGGGTAAGTAAATTACGTAGTTTGTATTGTGTACAAACTGTCGCTTCTATTTATCTAATTTTTCTCATTTGTGTTTGCCATGTTTTCTGGGTCACTCCTTGTACGAAAAGCAGTATCCTTATCGAAGAAGTTTCCCCGTTCACGATATTAGCAGCTTACGTAATTCTTCAATAATACTGATGATGTGGTTTCCATCGTTCTGATCGGTGTACGAAGTTTTGTTAAGTGTTTTGTTAAAGCAAACATGTGTGTCAACGCTAGCTTTTTGACCATAAGTCTTAAAAAATCTCTATACTATGGCCACTAAACTTGTTTATGGACTGCATGTACTGTGAATTAGGAAGGGTACGCAAAAACAAGTGAATACTTGAAGGAAAAATTATGGCCCGAACTGTACATGTTCCGCGACCGTTTTGGCTATTTACCGGAATTTCCTCCAACCGACCGTTCTGACGACCGCGACGAAGAACAGCCACGACCCGAAAACACCATTAGCTATTGGCAGAACAAACTGCATGAAAAAGACGACGAACTTCGCGCAACGAAAAAAAACCTCAACCAAGCAGTTGAGGACGGAGCATGTTTACGTCGGGAGTTAGTTGAGTTGGAACAAGCACGGGAAATCGCTGAGAAGGACGCCAAAGACTCCAAAAAGGCGCTAAAAGAGCAAGCATCCCTCAACGAACAGCTCATGGACCAGACCAGAACCCTTCAAGCTGAGTTGACTGATAGGGAGACGCTGGTTGACCAGGGTGAGTGATATTGGTAGAACCTCAGGGAGAACTTCGGGACTCGTGTAATCTTCTAAATTCGGCCTATCAATATATGATCGCTCATAGTACAATCCGAGTTAGTTTGCAGTATATCGCGAAGTGCTAGTTTAATACGGTTCATTAACACTAAAACATCTTAAGCGAAACAGAAAATAAACTGACGTTATCTGTCGAGTCGTGCTAGCAATTATACTCCCTATCAGTGGATAACGTAGTATAGCACACACCAACAACGGACAAATAGTGCACAATTAGATTTATTTTTATGAATTTTAAGGACAACTGGTTACAATGTTTTATGTGTTTGCAGTTGCTGAATTGAAGAAAGCTGCACAGAATGCCGAGGAGAATCACGAGTGTTTTATAGTAGATACACGCATACAAATCGACAACCTACAAGCTGAACTGGAATCTCTTAAAGCCGAGCTTCGTGAGAAAGATAAGGACCTAGAAGAAGCTGCCATGAAGGAAGACCTGGCTTTGCAGAAGCTCAGTTCATTGCAAAAGGTTGTTGAGCGTTTAGAGGAACAAGTGGCGTCGAAAAGTGGCGAAATTTCACTGCTGCAAGAAATAAATGCGGAAAAGGCCTTGCTTTCCGAACAGATAGTTTCTCTAGAAACTCAACTGAAGGCAGCACGCGAGTCACTGATATCCGCGCGGGCGGACATGGTAACTATGCAAGAAGAGTTAGAAGCGGTTTCTGAGCGAGAACAAGAGCTCGCCGACCGCGAAGCACAGGTTACAATCAGGCTTCGTGAATTGAGAAGATCTAGGGCAGCCGACCAGCAGCACGTGAACGCTTTAGAAGAAATGCGAGATTTGCGCGAGAGACTAAATCAGCAGCAAGAAGAGTTGGCTAAAGCGGCCGCCTTAAGACAGGCACAGGTTAGTGCTTTAAGTCCTTCTTTTGTGGGGGAAGAGATATTTGAAGAGTATTTTTTGCTATCGGCTTTGCATGATTGACCGAGTCCCAGAGTGAGGCTCTCCAACGGACAGTAGTCAGGCATCTAATAATTTCGCTTCGTCAAACTTAACTTCAAGTACTCATCCGTTCTAACTACACGAATGGTCTCTGCCCCTTGCATTAATATCTTAGGTACTCCCTACATAGGAGTAAAAGAGCTTTGTTTTTTGTAGTACCTCATTCATATTGCTACCTCACGCAGCGTTTCATGCAAGGTATTTTAGTTGGACAAAGCCATTGTAGGCAATGCTTCAAAACAAGACCCCCGCAGAACGCCGACCATTGTAGGGAATCACGTGGCAAATGATACGGGATTTAGATAGCTGAAAATTATTATGGCAAAGTATATCGGAACATTTCTATTCCATGGGCACCGAAGAAAAAGCTTACATGGATGCCTGTTCAATTAACTTTTCACGTCCAGCATTACTGTCAAAAAAGAGCTGTCCTTCGTCGTTGTTTTTCTGATTTGCTCTGCTTTTCTGAAAATCAGCTCGATTGCTCTAAGTACTGGGCGGTTTTTCGGCAAATTATATTAATCTCCAAATACCTAATTTTCTTTAAGATGTAGCTTCATTATACCTTCGAAGACCTTAGCAGAGTATTAACTGCGTAAGGTAGACGGTACGATTTGACAACTTTTTGGGATAAGGGCTATCCTGAATTTTTTTTATTGTATCGAAAATTTTGTTGGACCTACCTAACACACAAGGAATTTTTTCCGGACCGGACACTCCATACTCTTTAAGCGCCTCGTGAATATTAACCCATTTTTCTACGATTTCTACGTACTGCTTGAGATATCCTTTAAGGGCCTAGTAGTTTCCGTAATTCGTTTTTCAATCTCAACATGGCTCGGAAAAGTATTTTGTTTCCTGCTTATCTTTAACTAGTTGATTCTCTTTATTTCTACTTCACCATTTTGCCTCAGGCTAGCTTATGAGGGTACTTGAGAGGCCTTCCTGAATTTTTTCAAAAACTTCATACATTTACACGTGTACATGCAAAAACCTGTATTCCAATAGGGCAGGTTTTGTTTTTTTTCTTGCTCTTTAATTCTCGTACGCTTTTGTTACACTTTGTCGTCTCATTCGCTTAATTTTTAGACTGTGGTGTATCATTGTTCTATCAGTATCTTGATACTAATGGATTTTTTCGGAGTAGAGGGACCATCGTCACCTCGTAAGTCGGTTAGCTCTTATATAGTATTATAGGAACTACTATGCTAGGAGGAAATTCGAGCTTATCCCTCCACTTTAACCCGTAAAATCTTTTCATTCCCATATATACTTACGCTTGTTTCAATTCTGTCGCCTATCTGCGATCTATGTATTAATGTAAACCCTTTCCTTTGCTGCTTGTGTGCGCAGACCCTGACGAATACTTTTTGCTTTACCCAGGATTTCTACGTCAATTAACTTTTTTGCGGCTATATCTTCTAGTAACGTGTAACTCATTGTACTACCTTTCTCTTGCAACGTATTTCATAATGTGGCCGCATGCTTCGATTGGCCATTTTTTATTGAAAAGGGCATATATTTTTAAGCGCGTATAACTGGCGATTGGCCTGTTTACCCTCAACGAAAATGATAAGATTTGCCGCTGAATTTTCATATCTAAGTGCTCGGTTTTCAGATCCATAGACGACTAATCATTATCTTTACTTATTTTAGATAAAATCACGGTTTCTTCTCTTATTACACTCACGTGACGCCGTCCGAATGTGATTGGCCTGTTTTTTTTTATGTTTGCCAGTAGTTTATTTAGGCTTTATACAAAAGGGCTTACGTCCTTCTCGATTCGCGCATTTTCGCCGCCAGGGTCTTTAAATCTAGTCCAAGTTTGACCCATAGCACTTGACAAACCTATACAGTTTACTGTTGTCTGCATATGCATGCCTTCATTCTGATCCGTTAGCCGCCTAGTCAACGCTTGGCTTTGATGTAGTCTCGGCTCTTTCCTCCTATATAGATTTTTTTCTAGCCTTTCATAAATCAAAATAGTATTTCTGCGCGGGCTATCGCAACCCCTTTTCCTACCAGCCTATTTCATTTATTCTTTTAGTCAAAAAAACTCGTAGCGCCCTGCCTTTGCTAAGCGCCGTCAGTATCTACTGCGCGTTCAGTGTTGGGCCTGTGAACTTGTACTTAGGCACGTCCTTTTTAATAATGAACCTTAACATTTATATGCTTGTATACATTTAATGCCCTTGTACCTTATTGTAGTATGTAGGGAACTAGTTTTTAAAATGGGTGCCATGGTTACCTGCGTTCATACATTTCCCTGGTCTCAATATTACCTGCATGTAGACTCATGATCGAATGAAGCGAGGCTCTATCAAGTTTTCTAATTATCGGAAGCAATGTTTAACGATGATCAATTGAAACGTGATTCTACCGGGTCCATTATTCTATAATTATTATTTTATGAAACATGTGAAACTCGAAAAACTAATTTAGGTACGTTAATCAAAATCGGTTCTTCTTTGGTTAACGATATACTTGTTACTTTCTGTTTACTTCAGAATGACGAGTTGGAGCAGCTTCGAGAGAAGGCGGAGTCATTCGAAATACTGGCGTCTCAGCTGCAGAAGGTGTCGGAAGAGAATCGGGAGTTCCGAGACCGCGTTCGCTGTCTCGAGGGGGAGAAACGCCGACTCGATGATGAGGTTAAAAGGACCCGTGCTCTAGAGGTTGAGGTCGAGTATTTGACTCGAAAACTCGATAACCAGCAGCGCCGGGTATTGCGAGACTGTCCTCAAACCGAAAAGCCAAGAAAGCGTCGTTCACTTTCAGTGTCTGACGCCGACGATGGCTCAGCAGGCAGGACTCTAATGAAAGATGTCCCCAAACTAGAAAAGCCGCGACGACGACTGCGTTTAGGGGACGAAGAAAATATCCTGGACAAAACCCTTGACGGCACCATAAGGGATCCCTCGCCACTCCCGACACCCTACCGCACCCGCTCCAGCAGGAAAAAATGAATTCAAAAAGTAGTAGGCCTGCCCTCCCTGTTTGTATTGTAGGAGCCTACTGCATTATAGACGTTCAAGCGGTGGAAGTTTTAACGTGTACATACATTTTGTAAAGAAAGACAGCATATTAAGAAACTTTGTGATAAATGACTGAACAAACGCTTGTAAATAAATCCGTATTTGTTTGTATGGCTTTGAAATTGACTTGCGGTACTGTGGAAGCCGTCATTATTTGAAAGGGGCTTAAAGAGTTAAAAAATTCAAGAATTTAGAGGTGATTTAGCATACTACAGTAAAGTTTACTTGAAACTTTATTGAGAAGTGTCGATGATTGTAGATTTAGCTGCAAAAATCATATATACAGTTAGACCCTGTGAGTTGCTTAGCACGAATGGGAATTCGCTTCTTGAAGGCAACTGTCAGCGATCAAATGGGATAAGGTATGCGGATTACATTTTTCTTTCACTTGCAAGGCGAGTTGTAAGGCCTCATTTATTACATGTGGTAGCGCGATTATGAGCAACACAGAAGACTGTATCCTTCGTAGTATCTTTAAGTATCGACCTTGTAAAAACTTAAGTAAAAAAGGTATCTTTGTATTCTCAAAGTTTTTCATCGAAACAATGCACGTACTACGAAGGGTCAGTGATGAATGGCTGTTATTTGATATTTTTATATGCTGCAGTTGTCTGTCAGGACTGCTGTCATCTGTTCTCTGATCTCATCTGTTTTAACCAGTCGTGTTGTAAAACCTCGACAGTTATTCATTGTTGAATTTCCAGTCGTAACTGTTGAGCGACGATTCAATGTCCATCTACGTATCGTTCCCGTCTTGGCTGTGAAACACCGCAAAAGTGCACCCTTGGCGGTTGGGCAGTGTTTGGCTGAAGTCAGTAATGGGGCGGCCTGCATCTCTCAAAAACAGCTGTGTTCTGATAGATTTGTTTGACATAGTGAACAAGACTTTATTTGTTTACGCTTATGTCTACTGTTTGTTGTTTACGTCACTCTTCTGTCAGCGCTTTCGGTCCGTTTTCGCATCTTGTTGTAGAAATTGGCTGGTGTTTAGCTGGTGTCTTTGGCCTTTTTCTAGACCGGCGTAGCAGACGAAAAACAGCAGACGACGATGATGACGACCTGGAATCAGTCAGCGGTGTTACAGTCATTAGTTTACTGATTGACGGGTGACTCCCGTTGAAGTTCGGTTCCGTCAACGCCGCTGCTTGTTGTTGCTGTGTTATGATCGGCGCCGCTGCTGCTCCTGATGGTGACCGTGTATTATGTTGTGCCGTCCCTGGCAAGTGTGGTAAAGTTTTTGCCGACATGCCTGGCTGACTGATACCGCGATAATGCAGTCGTATATTTTTGAGGAGGGACACAAAAACGGTTAAGTTCGAAACTGTGAGTAGATACATTTTAGTTCGTGCTGCGATCCAGCGGTCTGAGGCAGTACCGGACGTAAAACTCGAAACATTTTTTTCAAGCTGCCAGACAGTATGGGTGATTGTGGATGCGTGCATCGTTGTGTATGTGTGTGTGTGTCTGTGTCTGAATGTAAGAGAAGTGTATGAGGCCTGTGCTATGGTTCCCTTGCTGGTGCCGTCTGACGGTGCATTGGGGGGCCGTGTGGCGGTTTTCGCTGGCGCTATTGCTGGAGCTGGCAGAGCAGAGTAAAGTGGCTATTTCGGTGGTAGGGCGCCGATCTGGTTGTTGTCGCTGGCAACGTCGCGCTTTTGCGGTCGGGCGGGCGGTGACGGTTGCCATGCTCCTGCTAGTGGAAGGAAGAAATTGTTGTTAACTGGTGACTCCTGCTGTCGCCGTTGCAGGCTATGACTCCTTGATTCGAGCTGCTTCGTTTGCTGGCTAACTGACTGATTGTTGCCCCGTTTGTTCATTCAGATGTATTAAAACGAAGGCAACTACGACTATTATTGGTTGGTAGAATTGTTGCCGACCGCGTGGTGGTGCAATTTAGTGCTACTGTTGGAATACAAGCTGTGAACAAAAATCAGTGAAAACGGGTTGGCTAGTGGATTTAAATGGGTGCGTGTGTGTTGTCCGAGTTCACTACTTTAGGATAGATACTCTTCCTCAACTAACGAACAGGAGTGCGCTTGAGGTCGGAAAAGGGAAGTTGAAGTTCTTTCCGGCTGACGAAATCCAGGTAAGTAGGTCAGCTGAGAGCTTGTCTTACGAAGTTCCCTGTGTTCTCCAAGCGGAAATTCTTCAGAATCCCTACAAAAGTCCACTAACAGATGTGTCGCTGCCTCCGCAATATTGTACACAGCGACAATAGTATTGACGTATATTGAATAGATTCGCTCAGTGCTGAAAAAGGCAGCATACGAATGTGTGGGCATGTCATAAAGGCCAGATTTAGTCTGCTGCCATTAGCGGCATTCTTATCGTCGCGAATAGCAAATATAAGTAAATGTAGATAGAGTAATAGAAGAGATAACTTAAAATTAACTATTTTAGTGTCATGTACTAAGCCTATTCTTTACCGTTCTAGTTTAAACAGTTTTAAGCGATTTTTTCTATTGACTGTCCAAGTTCGTGATTAATATCGTAGGAAAAGTTACTGTCAGCTCACTGTGTCCTCGAAAGAAATTCATGTCGATGTGCCCATCCATTAATTTACACGGAATCTACAATAGAATACTTGGTAGTTGCTTATTGTTATGCACGGTCTTTCAAAACTCTGAGTTCTATTGATCTTGGAAAAGGATGGTTCCGCCGATCAAGATGTTCGACTGGAAACTGCAAATATACACATACTACAGCGTTGTGCTTAGCAGTCATGTATGTTAAATTGTGGTCGAATTAGCATTGGGTCACCGATCGTGTCGCTAAGTACTGAATAATTAGGGTACCCCTTGAGCAGCTAGTGAGTCTGCAGGCCGAAGTATCTTCAGAATGAATATATATGCATAATTTGGGTCGAAAGTACGAACCTGTACCTTTTTCTAAACGGTAATTTACTTCGGAATAATGGATAAACATGCGAATTCTATGCGACTATCGCCAATTAAGATTTTCGATCGATACCGTCTTACCTACTGTGCTGGAAGCTGAGGACCCAACATGTTTCTCTTACTCCCAGATTCAATATCTATAAATTAAATATATATATATGTTTGTTTTGTTCTGTGCCAAAGCTTTATCCATGCGAATAGCTACATTGCTTTAATACAGTTCGTATCGGTACATTGCGTAGTAGACACGAAGGCCACCTGGCGGCGCAGCGAGGCTTCAGGTTAATATGAATCACCATTATTAGACGTAATTAGTATTATCGAAAAAGGAATAATTTTTACTTTTTGAATTTTTTTCCAAGTCGTACCTAGTCCAGAGAAATGGTTTCAGGCCATGTTTTAATAAAGCTGACACTGTTCTTCACATCGAGCATTTAAAGTGGTCTCTCGAATGGTTTATTGTTCGTGGCGCAGAAGCGCCTATAAGCTAATATTCATTTTGTTAAAAGTTATTTCAGGATGACATTAAGAGCATAAAAAATTTCCAATTGCCTTCTAGCTTCTACAGCAGCAGCAGCAGCTTTTACTATAAGCTAAGAATATTGTAGTAGGTTTATTTTGGAACATGAACTTCATAAGAAATAATGCTTGTTTTGATAATTCTGTTCTTTTTTAAAAGCGTATCCTTTTAGCTCTACAAACGTTGCGGTAGCTTATTGGCAACCCATAAATGTGCATGAAACAGTTATTACTCGTTCGATATTCTTGAGTTACGGTATCGAATTTATTTCGGAGTAATTTTAAAAGATATCTCAACATAACATAGTTGTTTCTGGCTTCAGTTTTCTTAAGGCGCTAACATTGTTTCTTCTTTCCTCTCCTTTTTGAAGAAAATACTTTCTAATTATATAAGAATGAATAATGTTTCGAGGTTCGTATCCAGTGCCACTATGGTATTATGACCAATTCATTATTTACGACTTTTTCTTGTCGACGTTAATTTCGGATCCAACAATTGCCTAACCCGTATGTACAGTAACGCGCTGCTAAATTGAGATCAGATCTGTCGACGAAATTTATTTATATTCGTCTCTGTGATGCGAGCATCGCAGAGTGAGCAAGCGAATTATGTACCTTAAGTAGTATAGGACCACTTTCCGTTGATCCTGTGTATTTCACTCAGGCTTGTCTGAGGAAAAATTTAGCCGGGGATCACAGCGCCGAACTATTTTTTGCGATTTTTGATCGTACTTAGCTGCGATGTCAAAAAGGTCGAAATTAGACACTTGCGGAGAATAATAGTTATTATACAAACGTTTTGTTGCTAATTAAATGTTTTATGTTCCGTTCTGCATTTCGATTGCAGGTGTTGGGAAAAACAAACTCCCACGAATTGAAAAGCTGACCGAAGAGCTATTCAAGATAGCTCGAATCGCATGCATTATTTTGTAAACTTATAGCGTAGGTTTTTGTATCTGTCAGTTTGGCTGGCTTGTATTTCTCGTGAAATGCGTGTGATTTTTTTTGTTGTTGTTGTTGTCAGCGCTACCATCACTGCTATTGCGGAAGGACCTTATTTTCGTTCCCTTTGGCCAACTATTATGTGCGTTAATGGCTGCCTGCCTGCCTGCCTGTCTGTTTATGTGTATCTGTGTGTGCGTGTATTTTGAATCATGCCAGAGTCGTCGTCGTCTGTTCCTTCGAGATAGCGGATAACACAGCCGATTGAGCCTGGGAGGGCGCGCACTGTTGATGACAGCTTTCCTGCCCGTTTCCCTGCCACCATCTGCGATTGATATGGCGGTGGCAGTATTACATGCAGGCCTGCCGCACCGTTGACTACGAAAATTGTTGACTATTGAAGTTTTTGGCGCCACTGGCGTTTCCATAGTACAGTTCTATCCTGTACACTTGTACTGGCTAAATTGTACCACATAATAATAAAAACAATAACAACAGTGACTCCTTAGCTCGTCCGTAGGTCTACTCACAATTCGATTAGATCACGCAGTGTTTTGTATCCTTAGATTGTTGCCGTATTCTTCTTTACCAACAGATTGCTTGCGGGCCCAATCCTATTGCTAAAGGATAATTCGTGAAGAACCACATTTTGCCATGGGTTGTGTGTTGTTCGTGCACCTTCACTTCAGCTGTTGTCAATGAACGGCCGTCGCCGCCGTCGTCGTGATCGTTGTTGTACCTTCATCTTCTTCTGCCGGTGCCACTGTAACCTGCTGCTATTTCTAATGTTGTAAATGATGAGTGCAATAAAGGAGCGATGATTTCTGCATTGGTTTTGCCTTCTACCACTTCTTCTTATAGTTTTCTCTGATTGTTTCTGAATCTCCATTTCGATGAGTGCGGTTATTTTTTTTTCACTTTGTCCCCTGCCATCTAGGAAGGTGTATATATAAATTGCTCTGTTGCCACTGCGGTTTTGGTCAGCACTGTTGCTCTCTTTCCCATGTATGACAGTCGAGCTCTGTCCGACGTTCTGAGGCATCATCAATGATCAACAAACAGACAGATACAGCGCTTTAAGAACACTCGAAGTCTTCTGCACTGACGATCCTGCAGATTTTGTTATGGCTGGCGTTGCTGAAGATTCAAAGGTTTCCACCGATGGCAGAAAAGCGGCCTTATCGCATAGTTTGTGCAGACGTATTGAAGAGCTAGTTTTTTTTACGTTGTCACTTCCGCATTTGCTCGCTGTTTCTTGTTATTGATCTATGTTGGTTTGCTCGTTTTGTCGAGTGGCTGGGCGGGGGATCGATAATCCTCATTATGGGCATAATAGACCGCAGTAGCAACATCATTGATAATTGTGAGGCGGCGGTTTTGAAGGCGATCGAAAGACGTCACACTAAGTCTCGTAATTGTACTGCTATTCCACCATCATCTGCTATAATAGCGGCGGGGAAAACGCAAGTTATCGTAGGTTTCATTTCAAGCAGCTCTTCCATAGTTAGACTGAGACGGGACCCACTTCCTACACAATGTAAATTACCACATAGTCGCATTTCAATTGTTCTTTCGGGCGAAGTTGGTATCGAATAACTTGTTTACGAGTATATGAAAAACTTTTTATCGAAAAATTCTGATTAAAAACAAACCCGGCACATAAAGATAAAAACAAAGACGACCCGGCTGCATTATAGGGTTTAAAGGAAGTCGTGGTCTAGGATGTGTTCCTTAGAGTAATTATCCAGGGACGACTTTATACTAATATACTACGTTATTCATATTCAAGAAAAGCGGATAAAAAGTTTGAGGTGAACAAGGTTTAATTAAGCGTTTTGTAATGGGCGGTTAATCATATTAGTAAGCAGAAATCTAGTGAGCCCGCTCATTTATATATTTGTTATGTTTTTTTTTTTTTAATAAATCTTACTAGAATCTTCAACATAAAGTGTCAGCGTTATATTTCATCAGATACAAAAAGGTCCATATCAGATTAAATCCCTATTTTAGCAATGGTTTCTATGAGGATTTCTCTCATGATTCCTTCTCTTCACAATAAGAGAAAGCTAATATAACGTCCGTTCGCCGAGCTTTTTGATGGCCATATAACGCTGATACTATTTGGAGCGCATTATTTAAGCATCTAATTTTGCAACAGATTTGGCAACTTTGTCCCGTGCGAAATATTTGAAATCAAATAGAAAAAGGCGCAAATTTATATAGAAAGCACACGGATATTTTAACGGAAAGTTTAATAAATCCGCATATTATCATGATAATTTATCGCCTGGTGTGTAATAGCAAGTATAAATTCATGCCACCGAATTTGATCGAAGACCATTGATGCTCTACTTTTTGTTTATAGTAAGAACATGCAAATATTAGAGCCAATGCTCCTCTAAATTTCAATTTATTCTTAATACGAATGAATATATTTTTTTGACCGACAATGCAATTAGGCTGTTACAAGCAGATTCGGCAAACTTGAAAATACAATGATTTCAGAACTAACTGGGCTAAAATTATGATTTTTCAATATATGTTAGAAATACATTCTTTTATTATTTTCATACCTTTCCCAACGTTTTAGCAGCTACTGAACAGCCATCTGTTTACGATCTGCATTCCCATATGCAATCTCCCTATCTATAGCATCCTAAAGTAAATCGATAATGGGATACGCTTTCTAGCCATTGCTTTTTGCAGGGGTGAGCTCTGTGATCACACGGACTTCGGTCGGAAAATTAGGCGAGTCGAAGATAACCTTTGATATTCCTTTACTCAATCCGGAAAGTGACTGAGGCATGGTGATAAGGTCCGACATTGTTGTCAAGTAACCAGACTGCGTGCTTTCGGTTGCCGAGCCAACGGGTCATAAAAGCCTTTTAAGAGAACCCGAGATGCCGGGCTGCATTCACTGTTTCATTTTTGGGGAAGATCTAGTAGGAGATGCTTTTAATGTCCGTTGTCAGTACTACTGTCATCGTTATCGGGCTTGATTTTTTTCCAGGGTAATGTCATTTTTTTGAGTAGTCCCTCTTAGACTCGCAGTAAAGATTAGATCATGCTTTGTCTATGGCGAATGTATGCTCCAGGCGGGTTTTTTCGTAGATTAAAGTTTTGCAAATTGCACGTGGAATACGTATGCCTAACTGGGCTAGACTCACAAGGAACCCATTTTGATCAGAAACCCATTTTCAGTATCTGGGTTTTAAATTCTGTGACCCGTTACATCTGAAACGCCAGTTTGGGCCGAGACAGCTTTTAGACTCCAAGCTCTATTACCGTAAAAAGTTTCCTGAATTACTGTTCTTCGTGTTTCCGACATATGGTCATTTCCTCATTTGTCCTCAATGCTTTAGTCTCCATCCTTGAAACGTTTACACCATTCACGCACTGTGGTTTCGCTTAAGGCAAGGTCCTTAATCTCTTAATTAATCTTCGATGAATTTCCGCAGCACTGTGGCCTTCGAGGAGTAAAACTTTAAGAACACGGAATTTTGGTATATTTTATTTGAGATTTTTGAGACTAAAAGATGTTCTTTTTTTTTAGGACTAATCTCTCCTGGAGTTTTTCCCTACAAATTTTTAAAAGGAATATCTTCCAGCCAAATTTTGTCTCCTAGCGGAATTTCCATTCTAACCTTCAGTACCAATCATTTGTACAAGCCATCATCCTGATTCATATCAATTGCTCGTAAAACAACCCATTTTAGAGAGCGGCGGTTTGAAACGCATTGCAATTGAGTGGGATAGACCTACTTATAGAGAAAGGTCCTTAAAGGGAATTTCAGTATTTTATACAAATAGCGTGTGTGTAGATATGCCTTATTAGTACTTCGAGGCAACCCCTTAATCCAGAAATGAAGCATGTGGTAAAATACCAAAAATCAGATCTTTGTTATCGCAGTTACGGTGCAGTTGTTAACCAATCCGTGCATGCATCATTTTGATATCGAGCGAAAGCTCACCCGAATCAGTATCGTCGGTAAGACGTGCGCCGAAGACCGACTCAGGCTCAGATGAAGAAAGGAATTTATTTTGCACTAGAATTTTAAGCACTGAAAATTATTAAGGCTATTTCGAATAACTTAGTTAACTTGGTGCAAGACATTTGTTTGTGATGCTTCATTTATCGTAGTTTATTAATGATCAACAAAATCAGCTTTATGTAATTTAGATGGCGGTTGATTATAGATTAAAATCAATGCACCATTAAAGTAAAGGACGCTTACCAAATATGCGCATATTTATTCTGAACGAAAAAAATTGGTTTTGTGTAACTCAAGGTCGTAGCATCCAAGCGTCTGTTAACGATCGTCGGTTGCCGCTCACGCACATTCGGCTTAAAGAAGGAATGGTTTGACGAGGCAACATGCCGTAACGGTCAGGGGTTATTCTAGGTTTTAGCATCCTTTTTTTATTTGTAAACTAGCCATAAATCTTTGAGTTGCATTTAGTTAATTAAAACCATAATTCATTCAACGCTCTGGTAAAGCGGCTACTTGAAAGTAATATATTAATATCTTTATAGTCAGAGGACAAATGGTAGCACAGGAGTAGAGTTCCTATTGATTACAGTAAAAAATTAAACGGGTACCAGCTGGAACGAGGAGACTTGGATAATTTATATAGGGCTTTAGGTCACCCTTTGCTTTAACTGATAGTTGGATTTCTTGTTCTATTGTAATGCACAAACCCTGGCAAACTAAATTTTTTTTATCAGCAGGTTGACAATTTCGTTCAATAAACGGGTGCTCTACAAATTATTTTTGTTTCTCAATGTCTATTTTACGGCGAATTCTCTCGGCATACATAATGCGCTCCGGTAAAGAAAATTACGGGGAATGTGTTAGCTGGATTTGTTTCTGGGATGCACGTGATTAAAGTTGGCCATCAACCGGCGTCTTAACGACGCATACGAATAAAGTCGGCCGACGTCTCTACGACGTACGTGAACGCGATTGAGCGTTGGCTGACGCACGTATATAAGTCAGCCGACGTCGCAACAATCAACGTTAATCGGATCGGCCGTTGGCCGACTTTTAATCCTTGTTGTTGATGATAGAATCGGCTGGCCTAATGATATCGACATTTGTTCCTGGGATGTCCTAAAGAAAATTTTTGGTCAAGAGAGCACACAAAAGGCATTTTTATTGCATGGAAAATAGCAAACGCAATTTGGCCTATTGGCTCTGTTCTTGGAATATCCTAAGCAGAACTTTCGTTAAAAAAAAATATTCAAAATACACTTTTTCTATATTACGAACAATAAATGCGCTATTCAGTTTTTTGGGCTTTTCACCTCAAAATACTGAATTTGGGTATGAGAACATACGTTTCATTTTTAGCCAGTTCGTGAAGATCTGTCAATTTGCAGCAAGAGGAACCGCTTCTAAATAGAATGCCACGTTGAATTTTCGTTCGTTAGACAGCATTTTCGCAAACTGAGATTTAGGCGTACAAGCATGTATCCGAATCCAGCTCTTTGAAAGCTTTTGACTGATACCAAGAATGACCCCCTTTTACATGGATTTCCAGACAGCAAAAAAAAAAATGTTCATTTGTGAAAAAGTTGTCGAATTCGATTTTTAGCTTTTCATGTTGAAATTTTCATTTTTATCATAGGAACATATATTATATGTTAATTCAGCTCGATTTATCGAGTGGTGTCAAGAAAGCCCATTATGATTACTTTATTTCGCGTAAGAACATTTTCGATATTTTAAGTTTTTTTGTAGAAAGAAGTATGGATAATATTTTGAGAAAAATTTGCTCTACTGAACTGTTCGACACATCAACTGCTATACCTTTCAAATCGACACCTATTAGAGCTTTGTTCAGAAACAGTAAAAAATAACTTATACGTAGGAGAACAGATTCAATAATGTGCTTTTGTTCCTTTGGCGCCGAAAAAGCAGTTCTTGATATAAAAACATATACTTTATTCGGGTTGTCGAAATTTATCAATTGGCAGTAAGGAAAACTGTAAAGACCGCTTTGTTTTGACTACAACAAAGATTTTAGATGTTTTTCTATTTGGCTTATAAAATCTTTTAGAGAACATCTTCCATGAAAAATTTTTAACCACAATGTATAGCTGGCACTGCAACGTTCCAACTGACTTTTGTCAGAAGTCAGTTTAAGGAAACGTTCGAAGCATATAGAAACTGGTATATATATGTAAGAAATACAATGGTGGCTTTTATTGCCACTTTTAAAACGAAAACCCATTTTAAATATTATATTTTAGCTAAAACCATCGAAAATTGACTATCTATATTCAAAATCAAAGATTTTGTTTAAAGGAAACTTTTTGCAATTTGTAATAATTTTTCATTGTAAAGCGGCGGAGTGGATAGTTGAAAGCGATGTGTCAATGGCTATATCGTCAGGAAGCAGGTAGTGATCACAGCACTAAAGCTATATTATTGACTGAAGTAAAAAAAAATCAAAATGCGTAAGTGGGAATTGGAACAAGAGAGAACTAGATCGAAATACATCACTGGCTAATGCGTGCGTACCAGTCACTCCCGTAAATTACTTGCCCACTTTCTTGTACCTCAAACAGTTTCCCCTTACTTTCGAATAGACGTAGGTATGTTCAAGGCAGCCTTAATGATTTATTTTCAAACTGACATTTATTTATCATTGTCGTCCCTTTCTTTTGTTTGCCCTCCCTTTCCTTGCTTTTCTTTATTCGTTTTTGCACCTGGTGCGCTTGTTGTGCCTCTTAATGCGGTTACCACCTCTGTTATAGCACTGTGTGCTACCATCGCATCAATGAGTCAGAAATTAATGGCTTTGACGGTTTATCTTGTGCCTACTGGCTGACTAGCGCTCATCCCTCGCCAAAACGCTTAACCGCACCACATCAACATACCTATGATCAACGTGTAGTTATTGGACAAAATAGCCTTTTGCTCCTACAATGATGATGGGGATGCCGATTGCGGGTGGGTGGGGGGACGGGACCGGGGGGACGGTGGCCCAACATAGTGGGACCGTGGCAACGCTCAATAAGTTCCACGATGCAACTTACCTACGCAACCATTCGCCAGCAGCTACAGCAGCGGTACCGTAGTGAACAGAACATACAATGCGAGTATAGCATTGACCCGTTAGCCATTATTAACATGCTTTTTCTTATCATCACCGTCATGATCATGATACGGCAGCGGCGCTGATCACGATAGTGTCGATGATGCTGATGTCGACAACGATGCTGGTTGATGCCCGCTGTATTTCGTTGCGTACCCACGATAGCGTCAGACCCGACCGGAGCAGACACAATGAACACACGAACGAACGATAGAGTGGCAAACGAAGACGATGTTTATTACAAACAAAATGTTAAGGAGTTACACGCCATCTGCCTGCATCTACTCACTGTAGGTCGAAGCCTGTTTATGTACGCTGGAGGGGGATGACGGTCCTGTCTGGCGATTGGTAATCACCCGATCGGGTTATCAGTTTGTAGAAATGAGCAGTAGTGTAACGTGGAGGGAATATAGAAAAATTCAGATATATTTCGATTGCAAACGTCAGCATCAGTAAAATATTAACCGTATCAGGGTTCATCGAGGGGTGCAATGTCTCCAAAAAAAAGATTACCAGACAAAAACAGAAAACACTATTTAATGTAAACTGTTCCATTATAAATCGTCACAAAGGCCTTTGACAGCAACACACGCATATCTGGCAAACTTGTAGTCACTCTGAAGAGTCATTATTATTTGGATGCTGAAATCTTATGTCTTTTCTTATATCTTCATATGAACGTTTGAGTAATATGAGAGAAGGCATCCTATTGGTAGAAAACCTGCATAGTTAACATATTTCCGATACCTTTACCATAGTCTCACGATTCTGTAATATGGCTAGCACATGTCATTATGCAAATTATTAGTTAGGTCACTGGTGAGGAAGAAAAAGAGGGCGCAAAGACATGACCATTAACGATCCAGTACAAAGTGATCATCACCGCATGAGCCCCCGCCGATGGCAGACGTTGGCGGGAGGCAGAAATTGTCGTCTTAAGCCCGGTGGTTTGGCAAAGGTCAGGGCTGAAATATTAGAAGTATTGTGTTTTATCCTACAAATAATAATGAAGACACTTTGAAATGAATGACAATGTAACATTTTCCATTTAGCGCTAACGTTTATCACTAGTGCGAGAGGTGTTATAACTTAAAAGAAAATGCCAGTTAGTACGGGTGCTTGATGCTAAACACGTAACCCCGTAGCGTTAGTAACAAGTATTAATAAAAATAATGTAGTTCCATGTTGAAAGCAGAACCGAGCTGCTCTTCATTGACCTAGTCCATATTAACTAAGTAAATCCCGAATTGTATTACATTATGTTATAGTGAACTTGGCGATGCAGTTCTCTATCAAATCCAGGATAGAAATATCCTAGATGCCTTTGTAAATCAAGTCTAACCTGAGTAAAATTTTGGCTTTTTAGAGCTCAATACTTCGGTCATTGGCGACATCTTTTCATCTACTTATATTTCGGTGCAGCTACGACATTAACTACCCGTTCAACTTAGGAGATAACGTTAACCAACTGTGACTATGAACGTATAATAGTAAAACGTCTATCACATGCGCCCAGGCCGTATACGCTATATCGTTAACGCGTATACCGTGATGCGTTTCTCGCGTGTACTTTTAAATTGTAGTTAAATTAATATATATAATATTTGTGACTCGCTTTATATTACTTCGTTTGCTTACAGCGTTATTATTATCATCGTTGCGCATAGTGCTGGCAGTCGCAGCGCTCGTTGCTGAAGATTTTGGAGGCCGCTGGTTACCTGGCTGCCTGCCTTTACGACGTGCAATTGCTATACGTGTAATTTCCTTGTTTCGCTCCTGGGGCTTCCTTTAGGTCTATTCGTCTGTCCACAGGCTTGTCCGTCTATCCGTTTGCCTCTTCGTGCAGTGATGACTCCTACACTGCGGAACTGGTAGCATCTGCTTTGTAATGACTTTTTGTTGCATTTACCAAATGTCGGATATACGTATATATCAAGAACGACGGCTATTGGAATTAGAAGCGGTTTCGAAAGACGTTCCCGTTGCATGCTTGCTCGTGTGTGTCTAGTTCTTGCAGTGATACACAACCAGGCGGCAGTATTATCGTCAGCGACGACGAATAAGCCAAAAGAAACGAGCTGACAGAATCCTGCGACAAATAACGGACGGACAAGCCGTCTGACGCACTCCTTCTGGCTGACGCATCTCTTGGTTCTGACAGACACAGCGACAATGACGGATGCTACCGCTACTGCCAATTCCACTACCAGCTAACACCAATAGTTACCACCAGTTCTCCTTCTACGATTATAACTATCGTAGCTGGTCAGGGTAGACCGTTCCAAGAATACAAAGGACATGACTCTTCCTTCTCCTTCTGGTTTCTTCCTTGCTTTGTTGCTTCTTTCCCTCTGACCAGCCCCTTATTTTACTCAGTCAAAGACGAGCGCGCCACAACAATTCTCGTGAGTGATTCATTTCTATCTCGAGGGCAGACGCGTACATCTGTACACTTTGGCAGTATTCGTCGATGAGCATGGTCGAAGCCTGTCGACGTGCAGCAAGTTACCACACAAAAATAACAGAACATTGTCGCATGATTATTAAAGCTTGTTGCATAGTCCGGATGCCCAACGCTCATGTGCTTGCTCATTCTGGCTAGTTAGTTCATCAGGACTAAATGACACAAACTAACTAATATACATATTCATCCCTTTAGCAGCCGGATTCCTCTATTGAGCCGTCATGTTGTTCGAACGCGCGTAGTTTAGGCGCTCGAAATGTACGCAAATTTTCTATAGACAGGAAATACGCACATCAATGTACGGTTAATGATACTGCATCACCGTGATAAGATCTTAATAATAACTAGAATCTATTAAGTGTTTCCTCTTTAAAAAGAAAGGATAGGTGCATTAGGTTGCAATATTACGCTAGTAGAAGCTATGAGAAAAAGAAAAACAATAAATGCCTAACTGTCATATGTAACCATATTATCATGTTTTGCTTGTAGGCAGCTATAATGTATCCGGCATGTTCAAGAATGGATTTATACTAACGTTGAACTATAGATAAATGAGCGAATATCTGACCTGTGAGCAACTTTGTGCCGCTCCTTTGGGTCGCCAGTATTATAAGTAAGTAAATTAAAGTAGATTAAACATCAGCTCTTATCTCAATGGCCTGTCGAATTATTCGACATTGTTTTTCTAATTGTAATCGATTTGATCGCACGAGGCCGGGCTTTTGCTCCGCGACCTCATTGCTTTATCACATTTAATTACTATTCTACTACCCCACATGCAGCCACACTGAAGAAAATCCACAAAGTTGTTCGGCACGTGGCACCGTTCCAACATTGCCCTTCGAAACTAGTTATTTTAACTGAAAAATTGTATAGCTCAGTTATTGGTTTGCAACTTCTTATTTTGTCATGTAGATAAAGATGAAATTACATGATGATATTGGACAGAAAACGGGAACGCTCATACTTTACCGTTGAATATGTGTTCCCCGTAGTATCCGGGTGGTAAGATTAATGCGTCATTTTTAAAAAATTATTAGTTTAATTTAGAATAAGTTGCAAAACGGTGCATGCCAATAACTTTAAGTAAAAATTGCTTATATTTGTGAGAACGATCGCGTGTCGATCGATGGATTGAGGATCGATGTGAGATTTCTATCTCTTCGCTTTAGAATGCTTTTTATGGGTATATTAAAAATGACGATAATGATATATGTTTCAGGTTTATTAAGGTATGCTAGAAAATCAAAAACAATATTCCTAAAGTAATATATATATGCAGTACTAGGTTCCAACCCTTAAATAAGCGTTTCAAACAGATACCTATGCAAAAATTTGACATTCAAGCACATGAATGGTTTTGACATTAAATTCATTTACTTTCAATTTACCTTTTCAATAGAGCTTAATAAATGGGCATTATCAGAGTTTACGACGTTTTTTCGTTAGTAAAGGGTATCTAAGGATCTAAATTTTCCGAATTTTATTTTTTTGGTGATGTGATTATAATTGCTTTAAGTTGGTAAGGATCTATTCTATGCGAACTTTATTGGACAGAAATCCACTAGCTACAAATAGATCATGACATATTACTCATGGGCTCATTACTCATTAACGAGGTCAGAAGTTGCAACGTATATAAATAGAAAACAGGTATTAGCCAGTTTATAAGTTGAAAACATTTTGAACTATCTTGGAACTTGGGTGGCTAAAAAGTTTCTTTTAATATTCCATCATTGGCTCATGTGATTGGAGTCCAAAAGAGTTCGTTCCCGCTAAATGATACTTATTATATTCGGGGACATTGGATATTTAGTTGGAACGGATCCCCAGAAGCCTTACGAGTCGTCGAATGTGCCATTAGGTCAGCCCACATTAATATATAATATTCTATTTACATAATTATTACACATATCTATTACTATACTATTACGCTGTTACGGATTTCTTTTTCAACAAGATTCCTGCCCGATGAGCTATATGCATAGAAAACAGATGTAAATGGCAAAAAAAAAAGCACTGTTATTATTTCGGTTCTTGTTGTTGTTAAAAATAATGATAATAGCTCACCAATCGAACTGGTGGAAGTGATAAAGCAATTGTTCATTAGTATAAAGTCGTTGCCGAAGGCTTGGCTGTAAAGGCCATTATCGACCTAAACGGGTAATCGTTGAATGTAAGTTATTGATACTTTTAGGAGTACTATATATTACTCACAAAAGTAGTATATATATACTATTTTAATATGCCTACGCTCGTAAATTACGGGTATATTAACATAGCTACTTGCTCTTTGCTTTAAAGGATGTCCCGTTAACCATATGTTGCATCAGAAAAACCCCGTAAAAATAAAACGTGAAACGTGTTTATCGCAACTGCATTTTTGGGATATATATATATATATTGTAACTGAAGGCGTGGCTAAAACTGTTGTTAAACTTTCCGTAATATCATGTATGATAGGAACCCATGTTGGTATCTATAGGCGTTACGAATGATTTACAAAACAGGTAAGTCACTTTTGTAATCGACTGCTGTCACTAATTGCCCTAGTGGAGCGTTTGTCTTGTTCAGAAAAAATCCTTTTTATGTACGTGCTAGAAGCTTGACCTCTTTAGGACATTGTCGCCCCCGTGTACTCTTGCTTAGTTGCCAATATCCGGGAGCCTTTAAATGAGGTTTCTTCTAACCTAATCTCATTTTTCCATTTATTTCAATGAAATTCACAAACTCAGTACAACTGAAAATTATTTTGAGAATCTAAATATTTTCATTTTCATCAAGGTTACGCTTTTTATGACGTGTCTGAAAAAGTGATAAAAAAACTACGGTTCATCGTAACCTTCAGAACTTCAATAATTATAGACAAAGTGCTAATAGTTTATATAACATATACTTAGTGTCGGATCCTTTCTATGTTTTGCAGATATCTGCTCTTGATATTGCCGCCGTCTAAGATGGCAAACATATCATGTTGCGATCCGGGATGAGTCGGCCAAAAGACCCTCGACTATTCGGACTTCTAAGGCCAGCCCCTAACGAAATTAGGATACCGACTAAGGACACCGTTATCTGGCTTTCAGTTTGGTTTGCAGATAAATAGCGGCATATTTAGTTTCATAGAATAGTAACTTCCTGTTTTACGAATCGTACAAAAACAATATGAGCCTTGGCGTAAATGTGACTCCCACTCGGACTGGGTTAAGAGTGGGGTCCGCAAAAGCATCTGCAGGGTCCCTTGGTGCATTAGGACTCAGCTCTCTTAGTTCACTTAGCCCTATATCATCTCTTCAAATGAACAACCTCAGTATGCAATCACCTAATTCAGGACCAAATGCATCCCCTTCTTCCACAGGTATCCAATGTAATAACTTCAGTAGTAGTGTTGACTTCTGTTCTCTGTCGACCATTCGCATTATAATTAAGTTATACATTTAAATAATTTAAATTAAAAAATAAAAGATAGTGCTATATGAAACAACATTTTACACAATAACTTTATGTCAATAATAGTTAATTACCAACCATTACTACGGAACATAATTAATCCCGGTGTGTTCTTTGAAGACTCTTCTATCTGACAAACAAGCTTATACTCGACGGTGATAAAAAAACAGACTGAAAATTTCGCATCTTTCAAAGTCTTAAAGTCATATTTGGACAAATACATAAATCTTTGACAATGACTTTTATATGTATATATATATAATAAAACTTTATATGTAGGTATGCCTTTAAAGGTATGCTGTCAATTTGTGCTATATTAAATTTATGCTACGTTTCTCCAGTAGTATCTGTAACAAGGCATAGGAAGGTAGCTGTGGATGAAAGTACGAAAACACAGCAGGTTTTTTTTGTGCATCGATGCAAACTACTTTATAGGACTCTTTTGTGTCACAGCGATATCTCATCTAGTGATATTATATTTTCGTATGTAATTCATAGCAGGAAATCCATCTAAAGGAGTAGGTGCTGGAGGAGACGGACTCTGTCGAAAGTTTGCTCCGAACATCTTTAACAAATCGAAATGCCAGAACTGCTTCCGACTTCGTGAAGCCCATTCTGCCGATGCTCTTGAAACCAGCCGGGTAAGTCAGTGAATTTCACTATTCAACTAAAAGACAAAAGAAGAGTGAGTTACTACAAGTCGGAAGACATAATCAAACAAATCGCATACGTTGTCTTCGCCATTGCGACTTGTTATTGTTGCTGCTGTAACTAAACAGAAATATGTCAGCATAGAACGTCCGCTTCTGCATAATTAACGGGTCCGACAATTCGCGTAGGATTATAATCACAAGCTGCATTTTGCCGGTGCAGCTGGCTTAGGACAGACGTTTGTTCGTCCTTTTCTTGTTTCATGCGCTATACTTTGCCAGTCGGCATGATGTAAACGCGCGGAAGCTTTCTTTAAATATGTGGTTTATGTCTGATTTGTGCCGACCAAGACTACGCTTGTGAAGCGGTGATGTTCCGTTGAGAACAGTGTCAAGTCACCCCGTGTGATAGAGTTTCGTGAAGGTACCGATAACTTACCGTTAAGGTACGGTTGCGCACGTTTATTACTTGCGTTGTACGTCTTTCAAGACGTTCTTTTGTCATCAAGGACTCTTAGAATATAACAGTATTCTCACGACACAATTGCACATCAAATATGCGGTAGGGACCCCGAGCGTATACTGATATAGTAAGTCCGTACAACAGTATAATCCCATAAAAACAGTAGCTGTTACCGAATAAAGAGCAAAAGACGTAAGCACTGGATGAGGTGACGATGATCATTTCTAGCGCAGTCGTGCTTACAAGGCTGCTTCCTTTCTCGTTTGTTTTTGTATTCAATGGAATCAACAGAACTGCAGAAATCGAACCTTCACTCAAAAGTTTAATGTTGGAACATCCTAGAAGACACTCAGATCCAGCCAGAGATACACAATCCACATCCCGTCTGTATCTCGTCTGTAGTTTACTACGCGTCATGTGTAAATCTGTTTCTGTACGAATATATAGCTGGTGGCCGAGACGCTCCGTTGTTTCTGCAAAGCTGAGCATTTCATCTGTATCTATCTCCAAGTGGATTTTAGTCGAAATGTGCATATTGTTTCAAGTGTAAATAATTTCATTTCAAATAAGAGTTTAGATGGGTAGATAGTTTACGACGGAACGACACGGCTATAGACGATAGCAAGCAACGTGTTTCGGACGTGGAATAGGAACCCACGGTTTAGACACATGTCATCATCGTCTCAATCGACTGTCGCTCCTTTCAATGCAAGTCTCAAAAGCTGTACGTTCGTTTCCGTGCTTAAAGATACGATCGTTGCCAGCTAGCAGGCCTTTTGAAAATATTACAGAGACGGTTGTAGTTACATTTCGGGTGCCTTTACATTCCGAGAGCACACGTGTTTACTGCTATGAATCATGCTATTGGACCTGCACCTATTTATGGCAGTATATGGTTATTTCAGACGGATTAGCAGTAGACCTTGTCAGGGGCCTGAACAAAGATGGTAGATAATTTCGACTCAACTTAGTCAATGTCGCTATTTTGAATAAAGTTCAGTAGTAGCCCAGATCGGCCCTATGATTCCTACAGCTATGACAATAATATGTTGCATTTTTACTATAGTATACATATCGGTAGTTGGTATACCATAATAGTAATATACTCAGGGATGGAGTCGAGTCGTTGCGGCTAGCGTTCTGCCTTTGTCGTAGCTTAGACAACACACTCGTTGCAAAAGGCACACATTGATATACTAGCGGGTGAACGTTCTTAAGCAAATACCGTTACGTAAATATCTAGCCATGAGGGCAGGGTCGCCTGCTAGTGCCTAGTATTTAATCGGTGGGCATACCATGTCACAGAAGCGTACGAATTTCTATTCTACACATGGCACATAGTTATTATGCCCCATAGAACGTTGGCCCCCAAGCGGCGGCCGCAACGGGAGCGGCCAGCACAGGAGCTGTTTAGAGTTGGATTTATGTTGATCCACCTTAACGCTGAAATTAGTATTAATTAGTAGTAATCTTAACGCACAATTGTAGTACAGATAGCGTTCGTGCGATTTAAGCAGTTTCTATTCTCCTGGATCCAAAGAAGAGCGCAGGCATAAGCATAGACAATCGTGTGACAAAATACATAATTTATGAAAACATTGAGCAGCACGGTTCTAAGATTGAAAAAACAAAGTACTAAGAAATTAACGTGAGGCGCGGGCCAGGACAGCCTGTGGTGAAGAGGTGGAACCGCGGAAAAGCCAGCAGCAAGTAACAACGGCTCTTTCCGTTCCGAGATTTTAGATAAAGGCAAGCTTACCTTGTGTTTATATAGGATATTCAAAGATTTACGAAGTACACGTTGGTACAGCAAGCAAACACAAAGCAATACATGGCGGTTGAAAACTTGTTAACCGTCTAGTAAGTATGAAAAATATAAGTGAATAGAATTCAGGTCCATTCCGTTTCTAACAGCCGACTAGATTACCGTGTTCCTTCTTTCAACGCATACACCTGTCGATATCACCCTAGCTCCTTTAACGATGACCACGGTTCCAATAGTCGCTTGTTTTGTTCCGGCAGATAGGCAGCATCGCTATGTTGCTATGCTACCCTACCCGTACAGTCGCGAGGCGGTGAAGGAGGCGGTGGTAGAGCATACATACCACAGAGTAATATTAACGCTGGACAAGGCAAAACATTGAAGGGTAACTGCTACTATGCTATTTTTGATCAGGTTTTCAAAGGGGCTCGGTAGCAGCAGCCTCAGTAAAAATACAAATGCTAAACGATTAACTATCTGTAACTGAATACAAGTATATCTGTATACTCTGTAAGGGACTTGAAAACCGTGTTGTAATAGCTATGCGCAGCAAAATAGATCGACCAATAGGATTACCTTAAAAAAGCCATCAAATTTTATTAATTCGCCACAAGGCTGCTTTGACCACCTTGTGCCTATTAGAAGGCGCCTTGCACCAAATATCTGGAACATGATTTTAAGGAAAATATAATTTCAATTCAAACCGTCAATTATAAACGGTAGAGAGTTTTGACGGAGACATAGACGCTACAATGCCTATTGCCTACGGTGTATCACAATACCAAACCGTAAACTAATGAGTACATGCAGTAAGAAAAACAAACAAGAAAACAATACTCTATATTTGATGTAATTCCATGAAACGTTCCGTAACTCAAACCTATTTAATCTTATTTAATGAATGGTATGAAGAATAAAGCCGAAATCTGCTTATTTACATATTACATTGTTCTGATGAACGTTTCGGTCCGTTAAGATCTCTAAACGGCTTGTAGTCTTATTATAAACCAACAATAGACAGATATCGTTGGCTGAGCATCAACGGTTGCTATCGAAATGCTACAAGGTTCTCAAGGGTTTCTAAAATAACTAAAACTTGTTTGCAAACAATTCAGTTCATGTTTGCGCCGCGAAGCGGTTAAAGATGTTTTACCCTAACTATTAGGATTTGTTGAATTAGATTCAGGCCATAGTCAGCCTTTTAATGGTACGACATTGTCGTTACGTATGAATGCGATCTGGCACAATTATTTATAGACATATTTAAAATCTATAACAAATCGTATACCTTTAACGATCCTTTGCTTGCGATCCTGATACGACATGTGTAGAATCAAAGGGTCATTTCCAAAAAAAAAAAAATTCGTATTTTTTTGATGGCTGTTACAATGCTTTTGTAATATCGTTTGAGGTACATCAGTCATAGCACTCAATGTTATCTGTGTTACACTCTCATAAAATGTTTTAGGTGACACGAAATGTAATTAAATGCGGATATCTGTTTCTCGCGCCAGATTGGGATTTTTCATCGCAAAGCAGCAGGACAAAGGTGACCACGGACTCTGGACAACTGTCGCCTATTTTGTAGCAGTGATTTCGTAAATTTGCAGTACATATTATCTGAATAGCTGCGCACGAATATAGTTATTCAAAAAATTATTAAACATTCTTAAGGTCAGTAATTTAATTGTTACATTGCTATATATCTGAAACGGCGAAGCTTAATTATTGACTCGAGCTCTCTGAATTTACACTTTTCGAACCAGCCCTTCGGGAAACCAGCCTCCTGAAGCAATACTTAGAGGAGGTAACGGACGTAAGACTTGAAACATTTACGTGGCTTAGTTACGGTATTACACATGAATTTTAGTGTGCCAAATAAGCAGGTCAACAGGCTTATTTGCTGCCCCGTAAGCCTTGCTGCCCCCATTTTTTACAAATATGGATGGCGCCAAAAGAAACTAAATATCGATGTTTTGGTCTTGTTCGTTTTAAATTTTAAAAACAGCGTTGGCAGAGAAGATGGTTTGTACTGTATGACGACGGGGAACTTACCTATGCTCTTGACGAACAGGTAATTAATAGAATTGAGGTGAAACAAATGTTTTTATGTATTGTAATTACTTCCCTAAGATTTTTGTCTTGATCGCAGGTCAAAAATGGCGTGTCACAAATAAAAATCATACGGTTCAGCTAAGTTGTTTTTAATTTATTATTCCGTGGCTGATGTACAAAGTAGATAGTTAATTATTAACTGTTGCAATAATATTGATGTTTATTCAAGATCGAATGCTGTGTATGAGACGTGTGTGTATGTGTGTGTGTGTGTGTGTGTGTGTGTCGTTTATTTAGCATGACCAAAAAATAAGGTCGCTAGGGCAACAATATCTAAATTTTATACCTAGATAAATGATGTGTTTCGGAACTGTATTACATGCAGCCGGACACTCTTCCATGCGCTTCAATCGACATGCGAAATGCGCTTGAAGTTGCGCTGGCAGACGAGTTGACTGGAAATCCTTTCAGTATTGCACTTACCTATTCAGACAAGATCCACTTCGTCAAAGCCACTTGTCGAGAGGAGTCTAAAAGGTAAGTGTATAATTTTTATTATAGATGCCATATAAATCCTATTGAAATTAACACCCTTACAGTTCTTAACCGACCTGATTAACGGGCATTACGACCTGTATAGGGAAAGTCAGCCACATCTGAGGATGTGCTCAAGACTGTGCGTCTGGTATGAGAGCAAGGAAAACATGCTCTACCCGAAATAATTGCTTCCGAAGAAAAACTAATAACCCAGTTTCGTTTGGCAATTGCCAGCGCTCAATGCGTGTTGAAGAAAGATTCCTATTACGATAGGATTTTCAGGTGAAATTTTATTTCGAGGTCTTCATTAGCAATCAGATACTCCTGTTTTTATACAGTATACGTAGACAGTCGAGGGGCTGCGTTTCTTTCTGTGTATGGATAGCAGTTCAGTACGTATTTGACCGTAGTGACTATTGACACTGTGTTACAGATGGTATGACGTGTTATGTAGAGCATCACCCAATATCCGGTCATCAGCAAAACGCAATCAAACACTTCCAGGCTCTTTACCTAGTTCCACTTCAAGTGGGCTCCGACAGGGCATATCAGGACTCTCAGGTCTGTCCAATGATGGGTCCAGTGCACTCGAAGTCGAGCACGAAAGGGAATGCAACAGGTAGTTGACTCTTACGGTACACGTTTTGCAGTAGCGCTATGCGGCAGCGGAAGAGTAAGCGTAATTTTGAATGAACAAATCAAGTTTCAATTTCAAAAAGAAGTGTACATAGCTCTCGAAGGGCCCATGGAGTCTAACGATGGTCTTCTGCATTCTGTCTGTATGCCTTCATTCACTTGTAATTATCTGCAATGCGATTCTAGGGAAACACCTGCTCGGCAAAGATTTTTCTCAGTTGGAGCACCAGCGTCGACGTCATCACCGTCTGACGACAACAGAGACGTCGACGAGCACGAGGTACACAGAATGATTCATTTTGAAATCAATAATAGTAGTATAATACTCCTATCGCAACATTTCAGTGTGGTATGGTTATTTACTTAATGATAACCCGCTAACAATTTGTGACTAGCTGTTCTTAGAGGACTATTTCTTGTCTCGATTTTTCTGTCTTTTATGCGGCGATCCTGTACAGAGCTTTTTACCGAACTATGTTATAAGTTGCATTAATAATCCTTGATTCCGATCACGAATATCTTCTATCTAACAGAGCAATCGCTAGTTCATAGTATTCACGTTTTGTTTGGAGAGTAAAACGGATCTGCAGATCCGTTGTGCTTAACAATGCATAGCCCAGGATAAACTAAAACGGAAAAAACGTTGTCGAATGTTTTCGAGAGTCGATAAGATTATTTTTGGTATATTGGTGCACTCATTCTGAAGCTGGGAAGCAATGGCTTATTCGAAACTTCAGATTCAGCGTCGCGAGCGATTATGTTCCTTCTGGACATAATAATATCAATATGATCTGTCTAACACCATCAACTGAATGTGCCGTTTCTATGACAGGTGTCATCGAAGGGTAATGGCGGCTCCGCGTCTTCTGGAGACTTTCTCTCGTCAAGTCCTTCAATTATGGTCTACCAGGTCGTTAACTCTTTGCTCTCGAGTACTGGAAAACAAAGTAGTACTGGAGCCAATAATGCCGGCAGTAACAACAGCAATAACAACAACAACAACAACAACAACAACAATAACAGTATTAATAAAAATGTGAACAATAATCAGAACAATTTGAACAGTTCGAACAACAGCAACAGCAACAACAGCAGCAGCGGCAGCAGCGGCGGCAGCAGCAGCAGCAGCAGCAGCAGCAGCAGCAGCAGCAGCAACAATAACAGTAACAACAACAGTAACAACAACAACAACAGCAGCAACAATAATAAAAACAGCTCGAGCTCAAACACAGGCAGTAATACAAGCCATGTGAACGTTGTCAATGTCAATGTAACAACTACAACCGGAAACTCTAAAGCCGTTGGGAAAACCCCTGGAGTTGTCCTGACCTCCGGACAGTTGCAACAAAAGCAACAAGCCACTGTCCAAGTTCTCAGCAGTAGCAACAGTAACAACAGCAACAAAACAACAGGTGAGCCCCGCTAATTGACGTCAGAAGGCTTTAATGTCAACCAAAGTTTGCCTCGACTTACATTTACGTCACATCGAAGTCATTGACGTTTGATATTTATCGTACTCTTTAGGGCTGACGGAACAAGTCGCGCGGAAACAAGCGGCAGAATTTGAACTAATGACGTCCCTACTTTAGCAATTCTAATAGAGTAACCTGCAGAAATTTTTTGCCTAGGACTCATTACGACAAATTCGGATATGTTTGATGGTCCACCAAGTCTCACGTCAACTCCCGGACTGAACTCGTTGGACGACTGCGAAGTGTTAAAGAAAAGGCGATTCCTCAAACGCGAGACTAAAGTGAGCATGCAGATGATCAAAAAGTGGCAGACGATCCAATGAACTCTCATCCTAGCAATGCACGTCATTGATATTTGCACGTGATTAGATGTAGCATCAAATCTAAAAACGATTTTATTGAGCTTAGTATTTTGCCAGAATTGTACCACGATCAGTATACCTCCGCCCAAAAGTCTGGCAGATATGTTTTGTAGTATATAAGTGTAGTATTGTATATAAGTGGCGAAATATGATTTGTAGTAGACCTAACACGTATTGAAAGGACAACGAACGACCCTTTAGATGTCTGTCGTATTGGTCGAATCGTATTTTTCAGGCGCTGAAGTCACAACGCAGCCGTTCGGACGGCGTTGCAAAAATGCTACCACCGACTCATATTGAAGACAACTCTCCTTCCCATCAGAGTCAATGGAATATTATCGGAACACCAAACGTACGTTCCACTAGCTCACCGGGTGGTCCAATTGTGAGTCAAAGGAGTTCGATGGGTGGACAGTTCGGTGAATGGAGGCAACGTTCACCGATAGTGTCCCAGCTTGGTCAGTCTCATACGCCGACCAGCCAGGGGTTGACACCCAGCGCAAATAACGGGAGTCCTGGAAAACGTTCGTGTCACAGCAATTCTGTTTACCTCCTAATGTCCGACCTTGGCTCTCATGAAAGCCAGTCAGCTAACACAAGTCCAGTTGTCACTCCTAATAAGCTTCAGACGTCAAACACTGTGCTAGATCGTAAAGTGAAAACGTTAGGTTCTCCACCTCAGCAGCGTGGCGTGCCGGACGGCTGTCCGCTGGATTTGGACGAGGACCACGTCGATGGTGGTCCGGGATCCCTACATATTGGCAGCCTCAGTCCAGCGTCCGCACTAGGGCCGTTAGGAGCGTCGTCGAACCAGGCCGATCAACATCACGCAGGCGGAGGAGCCCTATTGACGAAAAAGGGTTGGCTCTACCTAAGGCAACGCTATAACGGCCAAGTGGATTGGACACGGTTGTGGTTTGTGCTTCGACAGGGTTCGTTTTCACAGTTTACAGATCCATCAGCGGAAGAGAAAGGCCAAGCACGAGGAACACTAGACACGCGTGCGCTACGCGCAGCAACCGAACTTGATAATGCCGATAGAAACTATGCGTTCGCCCTAGTCTGGTAAGTAACGAGAGCGTTCGCACAGGAAAAAGGTTATACCGTCAAACAAAAGTGCTATGTATTTACAATAACATCTTATAAGGGGGAGAACAGGTTGTATTCCGCTTCTGCTCACCTTTAGGATTTGAAACGACCTACATGTTTACAAAATCAAAGCCATTTGAATATTATTTTCTCACGTTACAGGACACCTTCTGGTGGCGAGGGATCAAGTAGGGAGCTCGTGTTGAGCGCTGCAACAGCCGCTATTCGTACTAATTGGCTTCAGGCGATCCGACAGGCAGCCGCTGCCTCGAATGCCCTAGCTGTAGCGCCTGTGAGTTCGGTTGGAACTCACGGTCTCACTTTGGCTACGGTTTCATCCATCGGATCCTCGACCGCTAGCATCGCCTCGGGCCTTACCTCTTCCTCTTCGCCGTCCTCGGCAGGCGGATCTCCTGGCTCCGCTATGTTATCTGGTCATAGCGACAACTCAAGACAGTTCAGGAGACAGCTCAGTCCGGCCAGGACAACAACGACGACGACATCTGGACCTATTACCTCGCCAGTAACAACGACTGAGTCCATTACTCATTGCACGAAAGAGATGACTCTGCCCCTCGGTCAAGAAAAGGTTATTTATGTTTTTATTAGTACAATTAGCTGGACTTATAGAATATTAAAGAAATTCAGCTATCTGAGATACATAAAAAAAAGAACAATCAATTTTTACTTACATAAATGCCATAAGAAGCTTACGTCGGCGAAGCTCATCATCGTGCTTGTGATCATCAATGTACTGTTCTTCAGACTACCCCTTCGAAGAGACTAAGCAACCGGGCTTTGAGTAACACTGGCCAGGTCGGTAGTCCATGCGATTCAGGCGGAGAGGGTAGCTATTTCTCAGCCACAGATTCAACACCGACTCAGGAGACACCTCACGCACTGACAGCGCGACAGTGAGTAATCATTTCGCATAATTTAGAGCTGCGTAGATTTTATATTGTGCTCCGAACAAAGATATATATATCTTTGTTCTATATATATATATATATATATATATATATATATATATATATATATATATATATATATGTATATAGCACTAATAAGGCCATTAACTATCGCCTGCTGTCAAATGAATAGGGAATGATTTTGAAACGGGATTCTCAAGAAGCGTTTCTATCTTATGTATTCGATGACGAATTGTTTGACGGAATCGATGCTTGGAGGGGCTCTGCAACGATCGTAGCATCGAAACAAAATGGCTTACAACTCTTGTAAAACGTTTGTTGTGATTGCAACTAATTATAGTGGAGGTCGTGTTGAGTTGCCACCGTCACCTGTACCCAACCGTAATGCGCTTTCAAAAGCTAAACATCGGGCGCGAAGTTCAAGCGCGCACTCTAGAGTGCGATCTGGCTTAGGAAGCTCACAAATGTCTGGCGAAGCTACAGCATCTCATAGTATTCTAGACGTGACAGCCGCCAGCAACACCAACGTCCAGCAGCTGGAACAAAAGGTGAGGATCGATGTGTGCAGCGGTCAGACTCGTTACGTTATATATAAGTATTCGTACGTATATAGTATGTATAAAAGAACGAAGCTATAGACGTTTTTTGGGCACGTCACTTTCGGAAAACTCCTCATCAAATTCTGACGCTTTAATAGCATCGTTTTTAAGCATTTACAAGAACTTTAAAGACGCTTTTAGGTGTAGTTGCACGAATTAAAATTAGAACTTATTGCTACGACACAGTTATCCGCTGTACACCGAGTGTAGCATACGACATACTTCGAAAGTGTAAAAAATTGAAAATGTTCATGGAAATAGCTTCGTCGAATAAGTCTAGCGAAGGCTGGTAGCTATTTTCGCATTAGGTGTGTTTGCCTAGAACAGTTCGCCAAAGTCTTTGGTGCTCCATGTATTCGTAGCCTACGTTGCGCTCCACCAAATCACTCTCACCATATCAGCTTTCGGATGAGTCTACCATACCAAAAACAGTAGGTTTGTTGCAAACCTTACCTTCAAATTTCGCGTCTTTTCTACTATGCCCTTACACGCACACCCGTAACGCTTTTTTTCTACAGAACACGTAGTGACAAACAAACTCCTACAAAGGAAGCAGATTTGTAATTAGGGACAGTCTACAATAGAAGCGGGTATAGTCAGTCACTTGCTAATCTGCTACGATTTGACACCGTGCAGCGATTGAACCGCTGTATGGTGAAACGATTTTTGTTTACATCTTGAGAAGCTCATTGAACTCAGCGACAATTCCATGTATTACATTATGTATGCCACGACGACACAGATGTCGTCTTTAGCTAGCGGCGTTGTTGGTGCTAGTATGGCACTTGAGAGCGAAGACGAGGAGTCCAGTTGCGGCCCTGAAGAGGACGAAGCTGATGAAGCCGATGAGGACGAGAACGAGGAGTGTTTGTTATTAGACCTCGTAGACATAGACACAATCGACGGCAACAACATTAATAGTAGTGGTAGCGGCGGCGGCGGCGGCGGTCAGGAGCAACGACTTGCTTATGGACATAACCATCTTTCATCTCGCCATGGTCATTCGTTGACATCTGCTCACCAGCAAGGACACCATTTGCAGAGGCAATCGCACCGTGGCACCACAATGCACAAGATAGCGCGCGCTCAAGCCCTTGAAAATAAGGTACTTACATCTAGGCAGAGCGCGAACGAAAGCGACAAGGGGACAGATCAAACTGTCAAAGCAACAACAACTCCAACTTCGGTTGAATGTTTCGTTCTGTCGAATCATCACATCTGATTTCTTTTTTTCTAATTCCTTCAACCTATCCTATCATCCTGTTCTGTTATGCTTGTAACAAGGTTGGGTATCTTAATTTGCATACGAATAGTTTGTGAGCTTTTTGCTGGTTTTGTATGGTAGGTCCCTAGATAGCATATGTTTAATACTTTGGAACAAACGAGTCGCATAAAAGCTAGCGTTTGAGAATAGATATGGAATGAGTTTGCTTGTCTTCATACGAGTACATCTTCATGATAATTCCGCTTTGCGCCTATTAAATACCAACTTATGCCAGTTACCTCCGCCGGTCTCTATTTATCGGTAGATATTTATAGATCATAGATATTTGAAAATGAATTCGTTTGCTACATAGTGCATGTTGTAAGACTAGTGCTGCATGTAACAATGTTTGATACGTTTCTGCAAATGTGAATTTGCATGTCAAGCTACGGTCTTTTGCCGAGTCACTTACGATCGATGAAGTCGTACGAGCAGAATCTGTCAATTTTTTACTCTGCTTCTAGCCAGCTTACGGGGAGCGTCCCTATTCTAATGGAAGTACGAAATTTCCTTACTATTTGTTTATAAGTTTCCTCAGTTGGAAAATGCGTTTTGCAAATTCGTCTTACCATATTCACTCAGAAGCTAGCCGTTATTACCCACAGTTAAATGCTCACGTTGTTGTATAAATCGGCAATTTTAGCTGCGGGTGGCACGCAGCGACCTCGAGGCCAAGCAGGCTGAGATCGATGCGTTGCGAAGACTGGTAGCAACATCGTCTGGAGTGCCAAACCAGCAATACGTAACCTCGCGTTCCATAATAGAATCAACGATATCTCGTAGTCACGAACCAAGAAGTCTCTCCCCCTCGCGTTCATGTACTGAGGAGGTGGACGATGCCTCAAGACGGGCACAGGAACTTGTGTCGAAAAGCCTGCAACTGCTCAAAAACATCTCAGCCAAGACAGCTCTAAAGGAGGTTGGTAAACTTCTCCTCTAAACATGAAACCGTATGTTCGTTTTTCGAAATTCATCGAGGTGCCTACGCGATTTAACCGAATATTAACTTTACTATTTTTCAACAAAAAACAGGTAAAGGAAAAGTGCTTAGATCTGCAGTCCCACATTGTTTCTTTGGAAACTTTGGTTGGGGATGTTGTAGAGTTCGCTAACACAACCAACGCGAATTTAAAAGCTGCGGAGTGCGGGCTTCCTCGTGCCGTGCCTCCAAAAAGTAATGCCGCCGTACAGACAGCGTCTGCTACACAGGCCGAACGGGATGAAAAACTGACGAAGGCGCAGCGCGAAATAGCTAGATTGACGAAAGAGCTGATCGACTCACAAAAGGTTTACAATGCATTGACAGACCTCTTATCTTACAATCGCTGCTTTGTGTCTATAGTCAAAACTAGTTGCCGGTGTTTTTTTAGAACGTGCTGGATTGGACCTTCAAATCAGATGTTAATTTTACAGTCATAACGCTTCTTCTAGTTAAGAGAAATCAATTTCGCCACTGGTTCTATATTGCATTGTAGGTTAAAGATAAGTCCTGCTAAACTTAGCTAGCTATAATTATATTTTTCAATTGACAATCATATTATTTACTATTTTAATTTAGACCGCTGATGACGCAGAGCTACAGCTTGTGCGCGTATCCAACGATATGAAAATGGCTGCCGAAGAACATCGACAACAGAGCGCATTGCTTAACCTTCGACTAGACGATTTAACCTCGAAACTGAGCGCTTCTGAGAAGAATGCCAAGTTAGCAAAGCAAAAATTAGCCCGGCTTGAAAAGCGACGTCTCTCCTTGAAGGGCAAGGATGCCTCGTTAACTTTATCTAAGGTATGTGTGTGATATAAGGGCGGCATTATCTCCTTTTTAGATGTACTAAATAGTAATAGAACGATTACCAGTACCTAATTAAGTGACATCGAAATGTCTGTACGGCACGCGTGCTGGCAGGACATTTTCCATCGAAAGGCCAGTATTGCTGCTAATAGCCCTTGAGTTTATGGTACTCTGTTTATATAATAAGTTAGCTGGAGAAAACAAATCATTTTTTTAGGATATCGAAACGAAGCTTTCGAATCTAGAGGCCAAAATGCTCTTCCTTGAAGACATGTCTACCATGACAGACTCTCAGTCGGATGTATCGGAAGATCTTCGATCACACGCTACAACTTCGACGCCAGGGCTCGCTGGCAAACAGCCCGTAAACCGACGTTTTAGCACTGATTCACAGAACTCGGAAACTAATACCTCTGCTCATCGCATATATCACTTAGATCAAAAGGTAAATAGCATTCGATCGACTCATGCACTGCGTTTCTATAGAATATTAACTGAATGTTGGCGCACTTAGATAAGAATCTAAGACTGAAATTTGCTTGTTTCTTTAAATGAGTTGATTTGTCTGGAAATAAAACGTATTGTAATTTTATACAAAAAATATTGTTGTAGGTGAAAGCTGCAGTTGAAGCTGCTGGTGGTATGCCAATGAAGGCTAAGCTGTATCTTCAATCACGCACAGTGAAGGATCCTATCGGAATTGAGGAATGGCAAACGGGTCCTCTTGGAGCCCTAGGAACCGCCAGCCTATCAGCGTCTATGACGGACCTCACCGAACTCACGATGGATCCAGGCCTCGACCCATCGTGTAGCTCAATCAGCTCCATGTCACCGTATGAATGTCTTGAAATGCTTTCGCAGAGAGTAGACTCTTTATTATGCTGGTTCACGAGCTCGTTACAAGGTTTGCGACGGGCCGCTGAAGACGCACCTTGGTGTCGCCTCCTAGGCCAACTGCTGGAACTAATTGATCACTTGAGCTGTGCGTGTGATCGGGTACCCGGCTCACTGCAAGGCCGCGGAGCATCTGATAAGGCATCGCTCGGCCTCGCCTATAATTTGCTCCTATTGCAAGAAACGGCACGAGCTGTCCGAATGGTTAACGACACAGACCGCGACCTCAGGCACTCTCTTCACGGTTCTGCTCGACAAATGCATCGAGTACTCGCCTCTTTTAATGCAAGCCTCAGTCGGAACTGGTGAGTAAGACAAACTACATGAACCACAGTCAACTCTTTTAAACGGAACTGGCGAGGAAGTTGAGGGCGTCCGAATTCGAAGTTCTTTTGGACGCATACATTACTAGAACCTTGTATGCTAATTTTAGTTTTTCAAACAGCTTTACTGCAGACGCAATCTTTGAAGGTCTTCAGCAAGGACTTCGCGCAACTGAACAAGGCGGTTCAGCTTCTTTGGTTGAGGATTTCGTATCTGGCCCGATTGACCCCATTGCGGCCCTCGGAGACGCCGTGGCTCAGGTCAAAGCGCAATTCGACTGCGCTGCTTTCAAGGTGATACATCATTTTTAATGTTTTTCTTATACTTCAATTTATTCTTACATGTAAATAAATGCTAGAACTTGCAAACCAAAGCGTATCTTATCCCGGACCGACTTATCTGAACTACTTTTAGCGGAGTCATAATTTTTTAGGCTAAATCATGCTATATTCCTCCTATATTCTTACAACATACTTATATCTCAGGACGTTTCAGAAGTCTTTTATGCGACTTTCAGTAGAGCGGACTTGTAGGCGTAAAGTGATCTATCTATATGTGTAACATTTATCGATCAATAATCACTCGTGTTGTTGTGCTGATTAAGGTTGCTGATTATAAAAGAGGAAAGCGTTCAGCAATTCAAGAATCGCTGGCACGCCTGCTGGCCAATCATTCGCGTCGGGGTTATGAATTTGGATCCGTAGATATGGGTGACTACAACAACGGTTCTTGTCCAGAGGCCTGGGACGCGTGTGCTTGTGTTGCTCGTCAGGAAGCTCTACTTTCACGTGTTACAGAAGCAATCGCACGAGTGTCAACCTCTGTTGGTTTTTACCTGGACAAAAGCCTGGGTCATGGCTCGACGTTGCTCATTAACTTCGATAAAATGCCGGAACCAGGCCAAATGAAAGCACTTATAGCCGATGCGCTCCAAACCGATATTGATTTGCTCAACTATGAATTGCGCAAAGACTGCATTGAGGCAAGTAGAACAATAGAAAGGTATATATATATATATACCTTTTTTGGCTCTATATATATATATATATATATATATATATATGTAGAGCCAAAAAAAGGGTATATATATATATATATATATATATATATATATATATATATATATATATATACACCTTCTTTTTACAAACCGAAAAGTTGTAATAAGCAATTTTTTTACATCCGTCCATTAAAACTAAATTAAAATAACTGAGATAGATGATACTTTGATGGCGCAAGGTTCAAGTTAAAGTGCGGATGTGTTAGAACTTCCCATTGGAGTTCTCCTAATTTTCTCCGGGAAGCTAAAGATTTATGTGTTCTGCCATAACTATAGTGGAAGGCAACGCTTGCCCTTTTCATTAGTTCCGATCGGTTTTTTCAATGGCTTATTGTGATCTTGTTAGTTATTTACCGTAGGAGTCCGAACAAATCGCGTCAAGCAACAGTAGCTCATTATTATGTATCATTTTTTTCCAATCCCGTCACGACACATAGAGTTACCTTCTTTGGCGTTAGTCCGGGCTTTTCCATAAATAGTCTTGCTTCCTTTTGACCATGCTCTTATTCGGCTTTTACTATCGTATGTGATCACGCACAATTGGCCGTTTTAGAAATAATTCGATTTCGTTATGTTTCTGTAGGGGGCTTTCTGATGGAAAACTTTTGCGCCAGTCTGTGTGGTACTAAAGCATCAAGTTTATATTTGCACCCGGTATTTGTTAAATAATTTAAAACTTTTTGGTGGTAAATGTTTAGTTGCTTCACAGTGTCATAGGTACTCACGCGTCGGTTTTGTTTCAGCTTCCATAATGATTTCATCAACTTTTTGCAACTGGTTGATCATTGACAGGCATATTGTTCATTTTGAAATTTCTAGAACGAAAGCGGCAGAGCCATTTTTGGACCATCCCTTCCAATAAAGCATCTTTATTATAAGCACCGCAATTTTCTTAACGAATTTGGACAACATTTGTGCCTTTATCGTAGTAAATATGAAGAATTTTTGCAAGAATTTCACTCACCTTCAGAAAGCTATGTCTAAGGTCTGAGCAACGACATTACAATCTTAGCAGATCCACAGCCGCCAAATCTCAGCTTACGAGTGATACCAACACAAATTTGTGACCCAATGCAATTAGTATTCGAGATGTGTAACTTTAAAGCTATTTAATTAGGCAAACGTGTAAGTTTCAATCAAGTCTTCCGCAGCTTTAAGTACCAGCGTTATCATTTTCCCAATACAATCTATTAGACGACCTTACAATCTTCCGAACTAACTTTTTTATATTAGGTTCTAGACGTTAGTGTATTCGGCGATTCTGCGACGTCTAGATCTTCCGCAACAACAGGAGTTGGAGCCTTGGTTGACGATTCCGTAATGTCCGCTATGGAGACCGAAATCTTGCCAGAGGTCAACGAAGTGGTTACGCTTATTTGCGTCTTCGCTATCTTCAAGGTGAAGTTACTATTGGATGGTTATCCAGATTGCATGTCTAGCTTAAATATGTACACATAGCACGATGGTAATCAAACAAATAATAACATGGGGTACGTGTCCTGCAATACCGAAGCAATGCATTCAACCTTCAGCGAAATGCATTGCCTCTCGGGGCCTGAAACTAGCTTGTTATAGTTAAAACATTATATCTGAAACTCATAGCATCACAATATAAATTCTGCTAGTTCAGTTATGTATGTAAATGTTATAATTTTTTTGCTTACGCTTTGTTATCTTTAAGTAATTTGATAGGCAATGTTGATATACTTTCTTCTTATCGATCATATTGTAATTTCACCGTATAGGGTTACCTGGCCTACCTAGAGCAACAATCATTGTCGTCTTCATGCCTCGCCGAGACTTTCCGGCGAATCTCGTCACCGCCTATCGCTAATTCGGATCAGGTTCGTTCTAAACTAATTCACAACTTTCTCCTTAGCTATAAAGTTAATCTTGGCTACTTTGCTAATCGATTTAAATGTGAAGATAGCTAGAAATTTAGAAGCAAGCACTTTTTAAACAAAATCTAAATCTATACACATAAACGGATTAATTCAATTCTATTCTATATATTTTTCAAGCGAATAAGTCTTAATCCATATAAACTGTCTGCGTCACCCTAATATAATATTAATAAGACAATGTTTGATTGAACAACAGGCTAATACAACAGCCTTTCGGGGCTCAGGAAACTCCGCTACAAGTGGCAATTCCAGTTCAGCTCTAACAGCCGGTGGAGCCCCATCCATAGCATCGTCCGCTCAGGTACTCGAAAGCGTCCATTCTAAATTCTTCGAGATGCTTCTTATGCTTAACGGAACTAGCGACGTTCCACAAGCTGTAGAAAGGTAAGTACCATTGTTAACTATCATTTGATCGGCACCCCGGCATAATGATTTCATAATGCTTACTGTAGAGTAGTTGTCGAGGATTTGTTGAGTCAACTCTTGTAATCATAAGCTCTTGTAATCATAACTCTTGTAAGCACGATCATTGCAAGTGTAGCAGTGTATACACTATTGCAATATTTTAGTGGGCCGTTCCTAGTGGTATTGGGAACATGGCTAAACGATCTTTGGCAAACATCTTCTGCTATAGGTGGCTTGCCTGCGTTGTCAACTCTTCTCACGGGTCCTCTCCGGGCGAGCATATGTCTTCGAGCCTAACAGGCGGAGGTTCCTTTGGCCAAAATTCAGCCCAAGGAGCGAGCGCCGATGGTATTCATTCTTCAGGAAGCGCCTCGACCAGTGGAGCGCATCTTTCGTCGGCAACTGCAGTGGGCGGCGGTGACTGTGGGCTTATCATTCCGTCTCTTACAGCTACGGTCACGTCGGCGATTGGACGCGTACAAGCCAAATTAGCTAGGGAACAGGATGCCCAGAAAGACGCACTCAATTCTCTGAGGCAAAGGTACTTTAAAGTTTGACCAACTGTCGAAGTCCATTAACAAATCTCATATCATAGTCGAGAAGAGTCGTTTAAAAAAAAAAAAGGTGTAAACGATTATGCATGCACTTATGGTGCCTCTGGCTTTGTAGGTTGGAACAAGTTGAACGTGAACGAAGCGGGTGTGATAGAAGTATGGGCAGCTCAGGACTGACGGAATGCTCAGGCTGTGAGCGACTCAAAAGGCAGCTTGAAAATCTTACTCAACAATCGGACAGTGGCCGTTGCGAGAACTGCCACAGGCTTGAAAAACAGCTCCAGGTTAGTATCAACTAGTATGGTGTCTTCTGTCTCTGATTGATATTCTCTACCCCGCAAAGTGGCCTACATGATTCTAATAATACAATAATAAAAGAAATATATAACCTATTGCTGGAACACAGTTCAAATAGCACAGGTAGCGCCATCAGCGACAGAAGGACATTCTTACTATTAGCTATAGTTAACAGGTAAGTTAACGTCTGGCTTTGTCGTTTGCAGGAGCAAACCAGTTGTGCTGAGTGCCCGACATTATTGAGCCGCCTTGAAGAGTATGAAGCAGCGTTGTCGGCAGGATGTCCCGGTTGTGAACGACTCGAAAAAGAAATAGAAGCCATGGAGATGCACATGGCAGAACAGGACGACGCAGGAAAACGCAGCAAGCTCAACAGCGATCAGTATGTTCTGTCCTGCCTATCATTAACAGTCATAGTTTAAAAAGTGACACATGGATTGCTAACGAAGGCTTTGCCGATTTTCTTAGTTTAGCACGTAGACTTTTGTTTAATGCTGCTTTCAGGGCGTTCATTGTCTGATTTTCTTGGGTAGTTTTCCACAATAGTCCGCTGGTCAGTGAGCAAATCACAGATGTTTATCTTGTGCATGTTTTGTAATGGCACAGGTGTAACAGCTGCGAAGAACTACAACGAGCACTGGACGCCGCTCGAAATTCATACGATGCCCGAGTGGCTAACCTGCAAGCGGACCTAGAAAGTCGATTAAGAGAGCAGTTGCAAATTGGTGAGGAGATCCACATTCATAGGTTACCACGATGGCAAAACGAGCTCGAACAAGTCCGTCAGCTTTGTGACAAAGGTAAGTTTAGATAGATCAACGGTTAACAATCATTTGTTAAAGAACCGCAGAGGCCAAAGCATCAAACCTCACACGCCTTTAGGGATTTGACCTTATGACCTCCTGCTCAGCAATTCATATATCAATCATATATACATGTGCAGCCAATAGTTAGATAGGTAGTTAGTTAGGTTTCCATCAATGATTTCTCTTGCTGTTTTAACAAATTAAAAATAGGCCCAGTTGAAAATGGTCCAGAATCGTTCTTGAGCGAGCCTGACCACATGTGCACTTTTTATACATAATATCGGTTGAAGAATGGTTTACAGTCACGGATCTAGTTAGCGTCCATTCTAACGTGTTTGGGCTGCCTAAAAGTTTATATTATAATGCGCATAGCTTAGACATACAAAAAATTGCAAAACTATTTATCGGCGAAATGAGCACTATACGAACCGCATGCAGCAGCGATATGTGGACCACTGGCCACCACATAAAAAAATTCCCTCTGGATCAAATGAAGATGGTTCCATACTGTTTAACATATACTTTTCTTATACCTATCTACACCTTATCTGTATGTAGGTATTGGACTTTTGCAAGAATCCCACGCAGCAGAATTAGCACGATTATGTGAAAACTTTGAAACAAAACTGAAAGCTGAGCGCGCAGAAAAGGAACGTATTATTGCCGAGGAAACTCGTGCGACGCAGGTAAGACTAAGCGTGACTTTTTAGAAATTCGCGCGCTTATCTTATTCTATTCCGGCGTGTGCATTATATCTAAATGTATACTTCGACTTTTTTAGTCCGAACAAGCACTCGGTAGGCGTTGCTTTACTTAGAACCAGAAGCCTACTCGAAGTGGCCCTTGTTGGACTTATCTGGGGTACTCTTGCAGACCTGTAAAACGGCATGGTAACTATATCAGCAGCTATTAACCTGAAAAATGATTTCTTATTTTCCTTTATTCCTTCTTTTTTCTGAATATTGGTCTCAAGTAAGCATTTTGGCCGCCGCTAAGATTGAAACAGGCATGGACGATGCTTGTTAGCTGGTGGTTACCAAACAACGCACTCCAAAAGATTATCCTCAGTCTCTTAGATGACCCCACCCTCTGTGTAGATTAACCTACTGTAGAGGTAATCCCAAAGCCCTCAGTGAGGTCAACATCTTCTTATCACCTTCGGGTTTTTTAGGTGCAAAATTCTGTGTCCTAAGTGTAGAATTCTATCTATTGACACAACCATAAATTCAGAATGAAAATCACCTTGGGCGAATAATCGTTTTTAATAGTCGTAGAGCACCCCTTGGAGTGCATTTTGGTTTAATACTGTGATTTACTTCATTTTGACACCGGACGACTCTTTTGGAACGATCGGTTTTTACTACGATAACGATTCTTTCCCTCCGCCGTAAAAAAATTAATTCAGAATCATGGAACACTTTACGACTCTTAACAAGCAGTACGCTGTGAGAACACTGCAATATCCTGCGTTTTATTTTAGCTGTCCTTAAAGAAAGTTACTTAGGCTAACCCTAACTAGAATTATCATGCTCGGTTCATATCAAAACATAGGTGGCTCTCGAAGCTATTCAACGTCAACATAGATCACATATCGAAGAACTGAAGGCAAATATGAAACCTTCAGGGACGTCATGTATTACTCAAGACAAAGAAAAAGTAAACGCGTCAAATCAAGAAGCACGCGAGGTACATGCGCAGGGCACACCTGTTTCCAACGAAAGAGTATTGAACGAGATTCGGGAAGACATCGTGAATTTGTCGGAGAAATTTTCAAAGAAATGCGTTGAGGCTGCAGCTGTACAGGAACGATTATACACTACTCAAAAACAATTGCAAAAAGCCAATACACAGGTATAAGTTGATTGCTTACGTAACTTGTCACTACTCTAGATAACTGGATTTTATTGCGGCTATTGCTAGAAAAATAAAATACAAATATAATTCACGGTTGTGCTTAACTCGAAAGACGCTCGCCTATATAATATTCGTCGCTGATGAAAGGACGTGACTAATTGATTCCATATGTATACACCTCTTTTAATAACATTAAATATGTGTATGTGTTATGAGGGAAATCCATGAGACATTGAAGCGCTCCCAACGGGGCTATGGGCCTGTTTAATGAAAGGCAAGAAAACGTGTTATTGTGATATACGTGCTCCATCAACAATGTGAAAAGTTGGTCGATCAGCACTTTTCAATAATATATATATGTAACTTGTATCAACTATGGTTTCTTTCCAGTTGTTTGATCTGTTGGCCACAAGAGCTCGATCCGACACGCCATTGCGACATCCTACAAATGCCTCGCCAACGGGCTTACCAAGCTCCCTAAGTCAGACTGGGGCACAGCCCGCAACGTCGCCGTCCAAGGTACAACAACATTTGCAAACAGCCGAGGCTGGTCAGGGGGATAGTCCTAAACCTAAGGCATTGAGCCGTGCTAAAACGACCCTCGACCTTCCCTGGCAACCCAAGTACTAAGCACGCTATCCTCTAGAGCATTCATTATATGGCACCCACAGGTTTACTCGGCACGATGGGTTTTATTCGCCGGGTACAAGCTCTGACTAACGTAGATATTGGCAGGGATGCCTTTGTGTCATGCTCCTTATGGCTTCTTCTCGCTTTCATATCGCCATTATCATTGTTGGGGGCACGTGAAATGGCTTCGTTATAATATAGTGAGTTGTATAGATCGAACTGTCGTAGTCGCTTACATAACGAACGGAGAAGACAAACTATCATACACACCACACTGTTATTGCCACTATGCGTTAGGCTATGAGATGTAGGATAAACAGACAAGGAAAAAGAGTTTCAGAAAAAGCGTGCGGATTGTTCTCTCGGTCGACAAAGCTGTCTACTCGTAATTCGGCGACCTCCTTATTCAGCTCAACTGTCAGTCGTAACCTATCGTTCCGTATTGGAATACAGGGGGCGCATACCCTGACTACAGTCATGCGCAGGAGAGGTGAGCTACAAGCATTTCTATTGAAGGATTTCCCCAACATGTTGATCTGTGCCTAGATGTGCTAGTCTGTCCTTCCAAGTTACGGCGATGTGGCTCGCTTCGTAGGAGTTAAATTTATCCCGCTTGTCTGACCGGCTTACCCAAGGCTAAGCATCTAAATTGTGTATACTTGCACGCTGAATGTATGTGCTTGAGGTCCATTTTACAGTGTGGCCGATATTTGAGCATTTCGTTTTCGGACCATTGCAGCTTTCTATGAGCTTCTGCGGATCTGTAGTGGCATAGCGTCTGCGTTTCGGCCTATATTCTGAATTTCGAGTTTCTGCGCTTGTTCTGGGACACTGGTTCAATGAGAGGTAACATCTCGTTTGCACTTGTGTAATGTCAACAGGTTCGCGCGGCCAAACGTCTTCTGCGAGTCTTTGAAACGACAAAATAAAGCTTGATTTTTTACTTTGAAGCATACTTGTAATAACGATCCTATTAACGATTGAATATTAGACAAAATGGTGTTTAACAATAAAAATGCATGACTATATACTACACCTAACTAACATACAGATAAGCTTGGGAGAATATGGAAAATAGTCTCGGGTTTTCTTTTCGATGGCGACATCAGTAGTGACACTAAACAGGCTCGAAAACAAACTGTAATAGATTTCTTTCTATTTCGAATATATATATATATCGATATCGGTATTTGAAAATATATGCTTACTAATTCCATTTACCAAAGTTTTCTGTTTTTCTTTACGGAGCGATGAAAAACCAGATAGATTAACTCACGGTTTCAAATCATACAAATACACCAAGACACTAACTTCGTATGGCCGTCGTGTTCGGATGTCCACTCATTGCAGCATTCGCCATCGACACGACCTTGATGTAACTGTTGACAACAAACGCGGAACTTCGACTTAAACGCATAAATGCATGGTCAGGATGCTGCCAACTGCGAGAAATAGAAACGTTTGGCCTACGGCAAAACCATGGAGCGGCTGGCGTGTGTGCGCATGCGACTCTACCAATCATGTTGATATCTGACGTTAGCCATTTTATTTTCTACTGAAAATAATTTGATTTCCAGCGTTAGTGACCCTTACTGCGTGACTTAGCGGTTTTCATATGACTATGACTAACAAATATAAAGCAGTAAGCAATAAACAGGAGCAATGAATCGCGTGTTAGAAATGAAGAATGACAATGACAAGTAAGAAGATGCTATGTTATCATACAAAATTTACTTTTTCCAGTAATAGAGATAGATGTCAGTTATTACAATGGCAATGGAGCAAACAACAACAACAATAATTAAATTAATGAAAATATTAGGTGTTCCTTGTGTAGCGTCCATGGTCCACGTTCCATTATTGGTTCGTTATAACGCACACAAGGGAAAAATAGGACGCCTATATAACTCGCTGGTACGACACTTGCGCCGGCAGAGCGCCTTCGAAACGAACAGCGATGGAAAAACCTCAACGGACAAAGCACGAGGTGGCACCACGAGGTGGTTAGCCGTGACCATCTCACCATCCATTTGGTATCTATCACACTCGTGCTTTGTCCACATTGGCAGCGCAGGCAACAGAACTTTTGTTCCCTACCATTCACTAAGCTATTCGAGTAAAATATACCGCTGTTCTGTTTGTACGATGGTGTATACGGATTGTCCCTTCACCCACCCCGTAAACCGAGCGAAGATGGTAGATATAATAATACATCACCTTAATTGGGTACGTCTGTCATTTGCCTAACGGCTGTATCAAAGTCATTGTCCGCAGCTGGATTGGATATAGCTGAGACGTCTAAACCAGTGTGCATGAATGACCAGGATGTGCGGATAAAACAAAGTGCATCGTGCGTATGTGACAGTTGTGAATAATAATAGTAACAGCAATGATTATAACGATTGTTGTAATAAAATAGACTGTATCATTATCATGAAATGACTATAAATAAACAAACAAGTCGATTTGTATGTTAACGCGATCTATTTAATTTCATCTTAGCTTAACTTTTTTTTTTCCCTCTTGAATCTATAGAGATGTTTCGATTAATATGAAGCTTACCGAAGCGATGACTCGTCGCTTTTTAGGAAATGAAACACTTTTTTCAGTCATAGATAGTAGGGCCAGTGTGGAAAACTGAAGTAAACAAACATTGATTACGAAAACATTTTTTTGGGTAACCATCATTATTTCGAATTGCTTCACTAATCCGCTTCGCAGTTTTTGAAATTGTCGGCGGTGCCATTCAGAAGATATCGCGCTAGTTCGTGATAGAGATTAATCATCGATTACCGATAATCAGGGCTGCACTCGCTATTCTATCTTAATACATTTCCGTTCAGGTATATGAGCAGGGAGGTTCTATTTGTATAGGTTCCTACTGTGCACGTTTGACAAAATGTCCGCGTTCTCTTAATTAATAGCACGTGCTACGTTCATATTTCTCAGCCTAGCAACATGCATATGGTTTATTAGAATGCACCAAGTGTAGACTTCGAATATGAACAAGCGAATGTAACTCGAAGAATATCATTCGAACGATTCGTAAATCAGGGCACTCTTTTTTCCCTCGTATAGCCTTAAATTGAAGTTAAGGATTGAGTTTCAGGTTAAGTCTTAGTTGTGGGAGAAACATGCGATATAACGTTTGAAACCTACATTCGTTCAGCCAAACGTCTATGCCATGTTTATTCGACACGAAAATACCACATGTGGGAGGGCCCTATTTTGTTTCTAATTTCTGATATAATTATTTTTACTGGTGAACTTATCTGTATTGTTGTTTACAACTGGCACAACGTTTTAGACTGCGATTGATTTCATAAAATAGTTGTATCCTATCCAAATTCATTTAGAACCTGCTCATCAAAACAATAAATCAAGGATCACTGTTACAGGTCCTGCCATCCAGTATTAGCTTCACTGCTGAGAGAATACCTGTTGTCAATGGCTTGCTCATTTATCTGACAGTTATTGCATATTTGTACTATCTAAAAATCTTAGAAACTTTCCCTGGATGTGCGATAGTATTTTAAAACAGTCTTACGAACTTTCAGAAGCGCTTCCCAAAGGCGTTTTCACAGGTAAAGATTGACAAGTCAAAATAGTGCCTCATCTATTTTTACCGACCTGGAGGTTGAAGGCCCGGTTTCTGGCTACGCGGTCGAGTCATTTTGGAAGAAAGGATCCATATATTACTACGGGTTCAGTTCTGTAACTATACTAGATTTTATTTACGAAGCAGTTCATATACCCGCTAATATAAGCATGACTATACCCAACTGGATTATTTTCAATTCATGTTTTGAACAATCCTTTCCTTTTAATGTTCCGTGCTGGAGCATGTTTCCACACGACTGTGTCAGTTATTTTTTGTAAATTTAAAAACTATCCTTATCTACTGAAATACCATCCCAAATTCTTGGTATATTCCATTTTCGTTAGTTACTCCCGCAGCAATCGCTCCCTGCTTCCGACCGTTTACCAAAGCTACTCTGATCCGACAAGTATTGTTAGAACCCATAATAACAACAGCGTGAAATGATTGGACTTAGCGCAGCGTGTAAGTTGGCCCACCAACATCCGACATCAACCGAACGAACCGTCACGTGAGTGATATACCATCATCCAGTCGTCAAATTGGTAGCAACAACAAACAACAGCGAACAGTCAACCTACATCTCCCCATAGATTTTTAGTAAATAGGAAAGTAAATAATGGCCGCCGCCGCCGCCGAACAAATGTTTCAAGTTTAAAGTTCGGTACTTGCCGTTAAGAATGTTTTCAGGCAGCTAGCTTCCACCACGGAGCGAAACGTGTCTATGCTTGCTTTCGAATCTAGGCCACCTTAAATAACTCTAAAATGAATCATCAGAGCCGTGTGTCAATGTGCGGTTACGAAACTTCCTTCTTCCCCGTAGCGATCATCTGTCGTGAGTGCAGCGCTATCGTGTGTTGACTGTTTTGAAACATTTAATGCTCCATAGGCCATAGGCCAACCGTTAAAGGGCTTGACGTGCTTGCTATTGAGGTTTGGTAAGAACCTGAAAGTCAATTGGTAGAAGGCAACCAGAGGAAAAGCAGCCATAGCAAACTAGTTCTGTGTAATAATACGCACTGTGTAATTTCGAAATTCTAATCCCATCGTAAGGGTTGGCGTAAAACGTTTGCGGCGGTTTTTTTTATTATTGTCTACCTAAAATAAAAAGGTCATCCTCATGGAATGTGTGTAGCTTTTACCTACCAAGCCGGTTTTCGTTGTCCGTATTAACGTATATATACTCTTGGTGGATTTAGGTACTTAAAGAATACTTACGCAGCCCACAAGGTGGTTGCATACAATACGACATGGGTATTAAACACAAACTGAATTTTAATGCCTGTGTAATAGCGATTTTAAACAACCGTTATGTATAACGTTTATAAGTTATTATTAACTTAACGTTATAAGTGTATTAGGTGGATGACAAGTGAGTTTTTGTGTCAACGACTAATTCTATGATTTCAATGAAGGCAAACAGGATTCATTAACTAACTAGCAAAGTCTACTTGTAGGTTGCGGTCACAGAGTTCCTCAGTTCTAATTTGAACTATGTCGAGCAAGCGTGAGCTGATACTGCTGCTGCAGTCTGTTTCTGAGCGTATACGTCTAATTGACGGGACACCCACGCTTCCAATTAACGCTTAGCGTCGCCTCCAATATAAGTTTATCGGGTTTATTACCACCGCTATTTATACATATGCTAATTCGACTAACGATCACTACAATTTATGCTAAATAGTGCTCCCATAATATTTGATACTGAATCTATTAGATACTAAGATTTGGGATTTATATATAACCTAAACCTTAAAGTTTCTCCTCCAGGCACCGAAAAAGCGTGTTCGAAACAACGGCAAACTTGGACAGAATGACGCAGAATGTCCATAGGCACTACATATATATATATATATATATGTATATATAATATACTCTATTGCCAATACTGTATCAACAACCCGCTACGATGGCCTTAACGAGCGCGTTGTCCTTGAACTTGTTGGTGTCCCTCTTTCACTGGCCTTCGCCTTCTACAACCAAACAGTCAAAAATACGCAGAAGATCGCTACGAGCGGCCTCAATCAATTGTATTTTCATGTCGCTTATGTCGCAAACTTCTGAACGGACGTGAATATGCTGATTCGTTATAGAAGATCAGAAATACACGATATACAAGAAATCTTGCAGAGAATGCTACTGGCAATTTACGTGGTGCTTTAACCAGCTGACTGATCTATACGAAATGGGCACTCTTTGTACCTACAAAAGCGTCCATTGCAAGGACGTTGTGCTTTATTATTGCTGCACTGTACGGAGACCCAGGAAAAACGGTTTTTAAAATCCCTATTCGTGTTGAATCTTTGTTGTTGCAATTGATTCCAGCGTTTTTTTTGAGTGTCAATTTTAAATCATTCATTTTGGACATGACAATATTGTACTATACAACGTCGCGTAGTGTCATACATCATTTATTCGTCAATCACCCCAGTGATCTTGACTTTTAAACAACTTTGTTGTAAGTGGAAGTTTTATCCTGAAACTTAGCTAAAGGAAGCTTGTTTGAGTGCTAATAACTTTTTTTGTATGAGGAAACTCTGTTCTGAGACTTGGCCAATGGGGGACTTATTTGAGTTTTACCAACTTCTTTGTATGTGCTAATGTTGTCCTAAAACATGGCCAGAAAAAAAACGGTTGTTTTAACCACTTCTTTGTATCTTCCTGAAACTTAGCTAGGGAACACTTGTCTAAGTTTTAACAACTTTTCTGTGTGAGGGAGCTCCATCCTGAGACTTCTTTGAGCTTTAGCAAATATATTGCTTGTAAGATTCTGTTTTGAAATATTGCCAAAAAGATTTCCTTGACTTTCAACAATTTTGCTGTAGGCGGAAGTTTTGTTCTGAAACTTAGATAAAGGAAGCTTGTTTGAGTGTTAACAACTTTTTTGTATGAGAAAACTCTGTTCTGAGACTTGGCCAATGGGGGACTTATTTGAGTTTTACCAACTTCTTTGTATGTGGAATTGTTGTCCTAAAACATGGGCAGAAAAAACGTTTGTTTTAACCACTTCTTTGTATTTTCCTGAAACTTAGCTAGAGAATACTTGTTTAAGTTTTAACAGCTTTTCTGTGTGAGGAAACTCTATTTTGAGACTTGACCAACGAAAACTTGGGTTTTAGCAAATATATTACGTTAAGATTCTGTTTTGAAGTATGGCCAAAACGATTTCCTTGACTTTTAACAATTTTGTTGTAAGCAGAAATTTTGTCTGAAACTTGGCTAAAGGAAACTTGTTTGAGTGTTAACAACTTTTGTTTGTATGAGGAAACTCTGTCCTGAAACTTGGCCAATGGGGGACTTATTTAAGTTTTAACTTCTCTATATGTGGAAATGTTGTCCTAAAACATGGCCAAAAAAAACGTTTGTTTTAACCACTTCTTTGTATCTTCCTGAAACTTAGCTAGAGAACATCTGTTTAAGTTTTAACAACTTTTCTGTGTGAGGGAACTCTATCCTGAGACTTGGCCAACGAGAACTTCTTTGAGTTTTAACAAATATATTGCATGTAAGATTCTGTTTTGAAATATGACCAAAAAGGTTTGCCTGACTTTTAACAGTTTTGTTGTATGCGGAAATTTTGTCTGAAACTTGGCTAAAGGAAGCTTGCTTGACTGTTAACAACTATTGTTTGAATGAGGAAACTCTGTCCTGAGACTTGGCCAATGGGGGACTTATTTAAGTTTTAACTTCTTTGTATGTGGAAATGTTGTCCTAAAAGATAGCTAAAAAAAAACGTTTGTTTTAACCACTTCTTTGTATCTTCCTGAACCTTAGCTAGAGAACA
>NW_019211455.1:38524894-38556908 GCF_002443255.2 Varroa destructor | reverse complement strand
TATTAGGTTACGGCACGTAAATTGGGACATACTTGGCAGGTCCTTTACCCGTTTGTCGTAGGGTGCATGCTTCATCCGCTATTCTTGGTACTATAAGAAAGCTTGTTCTTTTCAGAACAAGACAACACAGTCGTCATAGTTGGAAAGAACGCGTCGTTTTTGGAATTCGAGAGAAGATCAGCTAACGTCCATTCTCTCCGTGCTTGACGAATCCCTACCAAGATTGAAAGCTGCCTCTTATACGAAATAAACAGCCTACGTTCTTGCCAGTTATTCATACGACTTCTGAAAAATTCAAGAAGACTTCTGTGAGACGAATCGGAAGATACTCAAAAGCTTTTAGGTTTAAAGAACTCAACAATTCAACACAATGTTTTTTACACATCTTAATTTCGGATACCTATATGATAGGTTCTTTTAGAGGGAAAAATATCAGTTGTCAATTGGGTTGTTCACATTAGGTTCAACCGCTATCGTTTTTGAGACTCTTTTCACTTTTTTGCATCTTTTAGAATGTTTCGAGCTTCTACATTTTTAGGACTTTTGGCTTGCTGTAGTTCAATATTTAGGAGTGGTTTAAGTGAATGGTGAGTATATTGAATAAATATGACCGTCAGAAATAACACTTTTCGAAGGTGCAAGGAAATTTGTTGAAGTATCCGCTTTTATCTCGATAAGGTCTTAGAAACAAAGAAAATGTCCGAAATTAAATGCCGCATCCTTATATATATATATTGTTAGTATTTAGCATCACCAGAGAAATCCGTTGCCTACATGCATGTCTACAACAGGTAGAGCCAAATAAGCGGTTACCACCTAACAAAAAAAAAATTAAAATCGTACACCAGAGCTCTAGAACGCCTCGTGACCTCGACCTCTCGAGTACAAATCGGCATAGACGCGTCTGACATACGTCATTTTTAGCCAAATGGTAAAGTATTTTCCTTTCCAATACGTATACGACATATGTGTAAATGTATGCCTATATAGCATGCGGAATTATATTACCACAGATATAACCCCCGCTCAGAGAGCTGCAGCGTTTTATGCCGAGACGTCTGCCATAAACGGATGGTTGACTTCACATTCTGATAATCGGGCTGTTGTTGTCGTCAACGTGTTATAAGCTCGAAGGCTGCGAGGTTCATTAGTAGTAGCAGCAGCCCAACATTGTCATCGATGGACACAGCGAAGATATAAACTGACCACGGGGATCAAGTGGGGTTTATTTGGAAACATGGCCGTACGCGACACCTGAATTCGGCGCCAGAGGTGGTCGTCGTGGGTGTAAAAGCGAAGCAAGGATTAGTAATTGAAATGGATTCTGTCATATAAATCTGTCGAACTGCTATTTTTCCGCAGCTACACTCATTAGTGCTCGCAACGTCTTCGAAGCTATTATTTTTGTTAGCAACACCTTATTTTTATATGACTAGCACGATTCATTCGCCGCCATCATGGTGTTAATTTATTTCTATTTGGCTGCTTCCATCCGGCTGCAGTACGTCTCAGCGCGCCAGTTGAGTAATGAGAGCCGCGCACATCTCGAAGAACTCCATCGTGTTGTGGTAACTATGCAGGCTGGTTTCTGCCACGCTTGGGTCTTGCGACTGGTCTTCGGCGTACGGTAAAGACTTGAAGTCCAGCAGATAACTCTTATATTCAACCTGATACAACTGCAGGCTCATCTTGGCGAGGCGTCCACTGGGCAAATTCTTACGGCGCACACGAACATGGAATGGGTTTACCACTTTCCACTCCTAAAATGGCGTTAACAGGAGCAACAGGTTAAATACACCTAGCCCGCTATAACAGAACAAATAGAAAAAACATGAAAGATACCAACGAGTTTATCAGAGAGCGGGCAATTAATTATCATCAGTTAGTATCCTTAAATGTAGCATATATACGTTTTTATTTCATAATAATAATTTAATGTGTAATCAGGTAAAAGCCAAGAGCCCTCTATGTAGGGCTGAAACATGGTCTTATATATAGTTCTCCATGTCATTTTATGAGCAGTTAGCAGATGGTAGGTTTAAAATCCTGTATTCTTTGTTCACCCAATAATGTAAAACTATTTTATTAAAAACATAAAAAATAGTTAACAGCTGCAACTATCGCAATGTATAAGTACAGCTCATAGTAAAAGTTACTGCACAAATCAATACAACCGAGATGGATCTTCAAGACAGCGTGAGATTAAGAGTGCGAAAAATTCGCAAAAGGGATTACTCTTGAGATATTATTGTCAGCACGGTAACGGTAAGGATAGCAACTTTATGCTCAGGAAAATTCGGTAATTGGTTGAAGCCAGCTTTAGTTTTTACCTATGTTTTTATGCACAATTTGTAGTACAGTAAAATATGATAAAAATGATTATGCTGTTAGTACTTACAAAATCAAGTGCTTTCATTGCGCGGTAGACCTCGTTCATAATGTCGTGTGGCTTTGACTGCGAGCGAATTCCGAGGTGCCATTTGGCTCTCTTGTGAGGTGGTTTAGGGCCGGCTGTGCTGGCTGCCATCGCGCCGCTTGCTCCAGCTGCGCGCCCTTCTCGCTCCTGGCCCCCCGGACTCAACAGGCGCGCACGGGGAACCCTTTCGGGATGAACATGTCCAAGTGCACCCCGAGAAGGGCTCTCCAAACTGCTCGATAACGGCGGGGGGCTGGAAGCGACGTAAAAGTCCTTAATCTCTAATTTAGCTGTTTCGTCCTCGATGCGTTTGTTGTCCACAACCAAGTTATATGCGATGGCTAACTGGTCGTGCGGATTGCCACTTAGCAAGGCCCCATGAACCTCTTGTTGGACAACACTGAATTTTTCACACACCACCTGAAATAGGATAAATAATTTTAACGCGAAAGATTGCTAAATCTATGCAGCTAAAAATCCACGTCCGTCCGATACACGCCGATGGCTCTTCGTTTATATATCAAACATCTATACTCCAATTAGCAGAGGTAACAAATTTTTTATAAACTATACGCAAACAAGAAATCTGTTTCAACCTATTAAACACGGGAAATGAGCGACAAGGCAAGAAGCGCGGCGCCGCAACTTTGGAAATACCTATACTCACCTGTACAGCATCAATGTCAACAATGGATGCGTCAGTTTCGTTTGGCGGTGGAAAAAGATAAGCAGGAAGTTCTCTTTTAAACCAATCGTGAGCCTTAATATCCTCCATTGTAGCGCGTTTCATCGGATCCACTTGAAGCATATGGATCAGTAGCGATACGACAGACTTGTGCAAATAATCCGGAATTGGAAAAATCCCCGCTATAAATGAAATAGATGCGTTACAGTAATCACATCTTCATTATAAATATTGCAAGACTCATAAGAGACACATGTGTTCGAGTTTATTATTGATAACTATAACTTCTTTTGTTGAAGCATGTTTTGATATTCTAATTTGAAAAAAATTTCTTAGCAGTAACTTTCCACTTTATGAAATCGAAGTTTGCTTAATAGACGTGCGAATCGGTGGCCTTTTGGTAACAGTTTGCTCTTATATATTATAATAACATATAGCGCCATGTTAGTGTTGTGAGAATAAATAAAAACGAAGATGAACGGAAAAGGGTGGTTCTATGGGCATTGATTATAGAAGCATGTCTTAGTGATAGCTTAACGAATAACGTATTTAGATGCTAATCTTAGGGATGTGTTGTGGTCTAGATTCGTACCAGGGCTTAGACATACGGTTTGTGTCGTGCTGGGAGCCAGCCATCTGATGGAATGCCTAACGGAATACCAGACATACTACTCGAAATATAAACATCTTAAAAGCATTACAGAGCTTCAGAGATTTTGTGGCCACGCGAGTGAATGAAGAGAGTTCCTGGTAGACGTGAGTCTTCAGAAAACATATTTCACGTTTATATATTTTTTACTCTCACCCATGCTCACTTACGGGACGAACAAAAGTCTTACATTTAATTTTTCTAAATAGAGTAGGTACGTGTTCATCGTCAAAGGGAAGCGTTCCACAAAGTAGCGCGTAGAGAATGATCCCGCATGACCAAATGTCAACTTCAGGTCCGGCGTACAATTTTCCCGAGATCACCTCTGGCGCGGCATAGTTGGGTGACCCACACGATGTTCGTAGGAACTCTCCATCCATCATCATATTTGACAGACCGAAATCAGCAATTTTCACGTTCAACGCCTGATCTGAATTATTGTTGAATAATACAAAGTCATTATGCAGTAATTGTAAGTGAACAAGGAATGCGTGCCTGCTAGTGCCTTGACATTCACTAGAGGCATATCTCTATACTTTTGTCAAACACAGAAACAATTGTTTTCCAAAAGCGTCAGCTTTCTTCGAGGTAAAGGACCAGGGTTGTTGCTTAATGCAAATTCACCATAATGTACATGTTTGTAAACGTCCACTGAGCCCAACAACAAATACATTTGTGACGAAAGGTATAAAGCGAAATAGATACTAACCTAGAAGTAAATTTTCAGGTTTAAGATCTCTGTGAACCACCATATGTCGGTGACAGTAATCGACGCCTGAGATGATTTGCTGGAAGAAACGGCGCGCTTCACTTTCCTTGAGCTTTCCGTGTTTAACGATGTAGTCAAATAACTCTCCACCAGAAACATATTCCATTATCATGAAGATGTCGGTCGGCGTCGAGATCACCTGGTAGCTATAATGTCAATAAAAAATAAATTTGTGTAGCTCTTTTTAACTAAATCACGCTCCCGGTAGATGATGAAAGCAACGTAACAGATAACCAAAACGAGTTCAACCTTTGTTATACTCTGCATCATCTAGATTTCATTGACCATATTTAATAACGGATGAGATGACAATTAAAACGCTGCTATTTATTTTACTTGTTAATACTCAATTTTAAACTAAATCAAGAGCTTCCAGCGTAGGTATACAAATATAATTTGCTTACGTATCCAAGTATGATACTAGAAAATCAATATTTATAATCTCAATATTAACAGCAAGGACTTTTTAACTAGAAATAAGTCACTTTAGACAGGATAAGTGATAGATGATAACTAGATATTAACAGATGGTTACCAGTAAAAAAAGCAGAAGGAAGCTGAGTAACGTTGTGATCGAACCGTTGGAATTGAGATTGTTAAAGTCTTTACAAAAGAACAGTTTGAGAATCACGCGACTTCTAGTAATAATTCCTTATCTCTCAGATAGACTACACAGGTTCATACAAGTCTGAAGCAACAACTCCTAAGTCTTCCAGTCAAAAGCCGAGCTGTCTTAGCTAAGCCGACTAAAGTGAGCATGTGGTCAAATAGGCTAGAAATGATTTGTTTCTCAGGATTAACCAGAGTATCTGGTTAACTAAAAGTATGTGTCGCGTGTACCCTTGCGGTGCGTCGCTGACATGCATAGTTTATCAGCTATAAATTGTACGATCGCTTATAAAGAGTTCGTTTATTTTTACACTTTTTGGGCTATACGTACAGTTTAATAATGTGTGGATGTCTAAAGAGTTTGAGATTCTGTATCTCTCTTCGGATCTTTCCAACAACATCCAGATTTTTTATCTTCTGTCGGTTGAGGATCTTCACCGCCACTTTGTGGCCAGTCAGTTGGTGCTTAGCAGCTGCAAACGACACAAGTAGGAGTGTAAAAAAGTCGTTGTCTACGAATACTTAATAATTAGCTGGCAGTTATTATGGAACTCAAAAATGTAAACAGATAAATCCTAGATATCTTTAAATATTGATAGTTACGATGTCCTTTCCATGAGCATTATAGAGCCTCGGTAGACTTTTCGAGGATCCGTAGACAGGTTTCTTTTCAAATGTGAGAAACGCCACTTAATACGTGCTGTACATATGCACTAAATATGAAATGTTTTCAAGATCGTTTGTAAATATACATATATAGAACGATCTTCATATTTTTTATTATGCGTAGAGCTGCTTATGATAAGTGTGACATGTCTGGGAAACATCGGTTTAACTGAAAAACTCTCTTAGTATAATACTGCGTCGTTTTGCTACCGTTAAAACTCGACTAGTGAGAGTAACCCAATGGCTCTAACGCCAGTGTACTTCGTCACCTCCACAGGTTGAGCCGCACTAACCGCCAAGTTTCCCTATATGTGAAGCACGACTACTATAACTAACGATAAAGGAAAGCATTTACACGCAAAACATACATCAGCAAAATGGAAGGAAGCCCTGTCTTCAAACGTAGTTTGATCAAAACTTCCCATTCGTTCTTTGCAGTCAATCGCAAACGAACATTAAATCATAACGTACCGATCCGTTTCACGCGAACTGGGTGATCGTTTTCTATCTACAGAAGTATCATTTTCGTCTCATTCCATCTGGTTTGAAATGTTCACATACATAGTCATGATTAGTTTCTCTGCTCGAAAAAAATCTCTATTATTTGCATTACGTTGTTTGACTGATAACGTAGTTCAGCAAGCTGCCGAGGCAAACCAGCGTAAGTATGGCGTACGATGTAAACACTAGAGCGAATAGTAGTACACTAAAGTAAATTGAAGGAAACCAGGATCGCTCCTTTCAGTCCTGTTAACAATGTAAACCTATATAATTGGTATAAATATAGTTTACCTTTGCGTTCAAATGCTTTTAGGGCTTTGCCCTAAATAACGTTATTCACTTGTTGTAGCCCAGGTCAGGTAATATTTTCTTTCATTGGAACCTAAGTTGTATCGAGTACGAAAATGTAGATTCGCGAGACCGCCTTTTAAAATCAGAAAGACCGGAAGATAGCTACCAAACACTTATTATAAAGCCAAACGAAAAACTAGAAAAAACAAAGCCAAAAATAAATATTACAGTATTACCATTTTTTAACGAGTTAAAAAACTGATCGATAGTTGAAGATTTTCATTTTATATCTATACGATATAAAGGTACAATATATATATATACAATACTGCCCAATATATATATATTAGGCAGTATTGGTAATAACGGTGTTTTTTTCGGGCAAACAAACGCAAAAAATAAGAGGCGTGGAGTAATAATGTAAGGGATTTCATAATACGTGGTCATACGTCGTAATTAAATGTTTGCTAATACCGTAAATGCGAGTAATTCATTGCCATGTTCGTTGTGAAAATAATTTTCTTTATATAATTTATCATATGACAAATGTATAGAACAAATAATTTACTTTAATAATAAATTTACAAGTGCAAGAACTGCAGCAAAACACGCTCTACCTCGAACTTGTATTTTAACATTGTTAACATTGTTGTGCATGCATGGCTTATTATGGTAACAACCTTACGTCATCAACTTTGATGAGCATTACTATGCTTTCTGCGAGCATTCTGCATGAACGTAATGCAGGCTGCTATGGAACAAAGTTTTTATAGATATGCTATTTTACGACAGAGTCCGAAAAGTATACATAGTAGTATCGATGTATTAATATCATAATTTACTGAGTTACCCAGCTGCATTTAACTTAAAAAATAGGTTTATTTATCAGCTACTACTGCTTCAACTTTACCACTTTTTTTCCAGCAGGGGGTAAAAATGAGGACTTGGCTATTTGCTTTGAGCGATATGCTGATCTCTTTCATCAGTTTCCGTGTTTCTTGAAGGCTTATAGAGTGAAATTATTGGCTATTGCACACGTAGACCGGTTGTATATTTCGAACGCTCTATTAATCACTGCATGTCGTTTCTTATCTTCTACCAGAAACAACAGCAAGACACACGACTAAAACAAGCACCGTGGACTGACTGATAAATAAAGACCACGTTTCTACCTCGAATCGTTGTTTCCACAGACATGATAATATCATCGCTATTGTAAATTTGAACCGTTACTACGTATTTTTATCTTGCACAATACAAAAAGCTGAGATATTACAAACTGGTTGTTATTATTATTATTAGCGCCATACATCTACTGCCTTGATTCTAACTGTCAATTATTCGCGTGCTCCTGATACATCGTCTTCAAGGTCTAAAACCTTAAATTTTCAGGTTCTCACATTGTCAAATGAAAGTCTACAGCAAGTTGATCTTGTTGCACAAACAAACAAGCGCACATAACAACAAAGACTGATATCAGAAGAAGCTTCTTATTATCAAGCTACTTGATATTTTCTGTTCACGATCATTTATTTGATCTGAATAAACGAATAAATATTATAAACCTGTTAAAGTACAAAAGATTTCACTTCAAGTTTTGCACTTTCCTTTTAGAAGATAAAGAAGGATTAATATTATCAACATTTCGTGTAAATAAAGAACTATGAAAGTACTCACTTTTAACCTTTCCAAATGTGCCAACTCCTAGAGTCTCACCTAGGATGTAATGACCTATTTTAACCAGGGGCTGACCCCCAGTTGCGAGGTTACGGTCCGCCATCCCACAAAGCAGGCCAAAATTATCAGGTAGTACACAGTTTCAGCTGATCGCCGTACCTTCCTCTATTCCTCCTGTGGGGCAATCAAGTCATAAGCGACCAGGTAGCACTCAGCCAACATTAACGTCGTCCGATAGACGTGTACAGCTGCAATGTTGTTGCCTAATATTAATTGCGGTTACATGAAGTAATATCTTTCTTCGCTATACTGTACTGTGATTCACATTTCGACTGAATAAAGCATACTAATCATGACGATAATGATTGCGTCAATTTGTAAGGTTCATCACACTGAACCTTGAAACACTTAAGCGCATTACTCGCTCATAAAACGGCTTTTGTTTAGAGTAAGACTATTGGTCTTCTCGACAGCTTACCGTAAGCAAAACAGCATCAGTAAGTCGTTTAGACCGGAAAAGCACGAATTGCGCACCAAGGTCAATGTACCGGCAGTTGCCCAGCAGCATTAGCAGCGCCAGTTCGCCGTTGTTGTATGTAACAGTTCTGCGCACTATAGGTAGGCACTCCAGGAGAATAACCAGTTGCTCACGATTTATTCAGGATTGGTCCGACAATTTGAAGTACTGGCAACACGGACCGTCAAAACGTTAGTAACAGTCATCTCTGTAGGCTAAAGAGTTGTCCTAATATTTCTGTTTGATCGCAGTCACTCTTGGTTGCCTTTGCTGCCGCCGTCGTCATCGCTGCCGCCGACAGTCCGCTAAACCCGTCTTGTCTCTCTGTTTGTGAATGTGCCAGATTGCGCACCCATAGCGATACAGATAACCTGCATGAGTGGTGTGCGTGTATCATGCGGTAGAGCTAAAAGATGGACACTGAAAGCTAGTGGCGCATAGGCGATCAACCCTCTCTGATCCAACGTAAAAGACCCTTTCCTTGCGGGACAATGAATTTGCATAGCGCACACCGTTGTTAAAGCTGCGAACAGCACGGACTTAATTCCAAGTGACTTTAAATATTTTCACTAAGCTGATGTACTTAGTTCTCAGACGGACCGGCCAACTAGCTCGTCATCAATAGCTGCATTTATTTACTAATCACATATTTACGTAATAACCGCCTATGTAAATCAAGCATGTGATTCAAAAGAGAAAGATCATATCTTGTTAGCGATACCAGCCCAGTAATCAGGCAATGTAAAGGCACAATAAGGCTAAATGAACGAAAAAAGCCGGAGTGCATCAACGGACGGCTATCGAAGGTCCACACGAGTAACAGGTGAGCCCACTATGAAATTTTCGCAGCTGTAATTGTTTGTCCACGTTTTGTTTAAAGCGATCTCCGCTCACCCGAGAAGACGAGATTCGATGAGGCGCACACTGCGCACGGAACCAACCGAAAAATTCGCGACAACAGGAATAGAAGGGGAAAAGGCCGGGTTATTGCTCATTCTGACAGTTTTTAATACTTTGTACGCTAATAACTGCTACTATAATCTGTGTTCAACAGATAGAAACACTATGGGTAAATAACAAAGATAACAATAAAAAACAGAATGCACAGCTTGCTCTCTATAGAGCAATCTATAGAAATATATATAGAGCTCTCTACAAAAAGCACATAGATTCCTACAATAAATAAAATGGGGGAGGCCGTAAAGCCTGTGTAGATGGGCGAATATCCGTATATCTCATTATTTTTGTTAATAGCTTAGGTACGGACGCACATTATAACGGGTAGCAAGAATTTGAAATAAATAAGCTCCGTTAATACAAAATGTTATTGAAGAATATTTATTACGAACAAATAATAACAACATACATGTGCAAATATGTGAAGAACTTATAATAAAACTGCCAAGGAAGAAAGAAAAAATTTCTTTTACGGTTATGTACGCACCAACCATAGATTCTTTTTCGATTGGAAGATTTTTTGGATGTCCTCTTCAGCTTGACGAAAATAACTCCTGCCGTTTTACTACTATTCACATACTGTGTCTATTGAGTCTACTGTGAGGGTCGCGATACTCCAACTGGAAAATGATTCCAGGAAACGCTAGAAAATTCTACGAGGTAGAGTTATCTAAAATAAAAATAAAATAGTACTCAATTGTTATATATATGAGCATTATCCACTAACGAGGAATTAAATTTGGGTCGAGTCATTTGAATTTACACTTTTGTCGTTTTTCCACCTTTGTCTAACCCTCGAATGGGAGAAGAAATCTTCTGGCGTACAAAATCCTACCGACAGAAGAAAGGATTTTATTATTTGCGATAGAATTGAAATAACGTAATAAATAAATTAGCTGCGTAAAAAGTTCTTTACTAGCATTATACTGAACAAAGATGAATAAAAGTCGATTATGGGATGACACTTACACACACAAGTAAATATTCACAAAATAGGTATATAAGTTATATATAAAAGCAATTACTAAATACGAGGTGTACCTGCCTTACACCCCTTGCACCAGTTAATGATAAACCTGATTTTGAGTTTACCCAGATTTCATTATTCTTCATAGAAATTTTCGAATTCCTTCCAGTTTGCATAATTTATTTGTTTCTAGGGTTTCTATTAAAAGGCTGGTTGCTAACTGACATAGAATTTGAAAATATTCATTACTACTACAAAATGTCTCCTGAACCCATATATATGTCTACCTACAGTAATAATAGAAATAAAAAATATATATTAAATAAAATAAATATATAAATTGAAAAAATATATATGAATAAATTAAAAAAAAAGAGAAAAAAACAAAAAAAAATATATATATATATATATATATATATATATATATATATATATATTAAAATAGAAAAGGCAAATATGAGAGAAATAGTTTTGTATCTTTTGGAGTTATTGTCTACATTTTTCAATCATCTTTTAAATTTTTGCTCTCTCACTGTTCAAAAGATACAAGGGAAACAATTATTTCACTAATATAAAGTGTTTTCATTTACTTGTAATCTATTCATGTGTCACGCATTATAAATGGTTACAGTTACATCAGAGTCACGAACGTCGCTTACGGCATTTTAAGCAAGGCAATAAATATTTTATTTTGTATCCATTTTATTTAGTTATTGATATCCTGTAAGCTTTTCATGCAATACAGTGCAAATTTTGCATACGTACTTTCATAACAAACACTGTCAAACTATAATCTATGTTGAAGCGACGTTAGTTAAACGAACCGTGACTTAATTGGGTTTCCTATTGCTGTTATCTCACAGAAGTAAAAAAATGATAAGACATTATGAATATGTGTTGTCTGAATTTGAAGCTGCCCGCCAGTCTCTACAAAAATATTTATATCCTTGTGCAGCGGCGCTCTCAACACACGTGGTAACGAATCGAACGAACCGCTACGGCTACTGATTGAACGTAAGGACACGACATCTGCGGAACGATATCTGGCATTTCTTTACCTGTGGGATCACCAAATTATACTAACAGCTAAAGGTAATTGTACAACCTTGTGACCGTCACTAGACAACGATTTCCAGTTTATTTGGGAATATAATTAACTGTGGTTGCGGAGCTAGTAAACGGCAATAGTTTTCAAATGATGACCACCCGCTATCAGTTATTACTTTTCAGTGTGTTTCGTTTTACGCAGTTGCAAGTACTCGATGGTAAATAACAAACTGAATTATCATTAATTTAACAGCGAACAATATTAAGTGCTATTATATATATCAGAAGATATGATTCATAAGTTATAGAATCGTTTTAATTAACAAAACAACAAATTCTGAAAAATCCAAAAATCGTAATGTGTTTGAGTATAAAAAAAAGAGTATTTTTTTGTAAACGTGACGCATCTGAAAAACGTTTTTTTCATAAATGACATGAATATACACTGTCAAAGATTAAGAAACGAAAGGGATATTAGCTTTGAATTCTCTCGACATCTGAAACGAGTGCCATCTTTGGTTGTACTTTTTCCACTAGAGTTTCGTTTGGAGCCTGCAGGCTTGTGAAATTAATACCTTTTAGGGGTCTTTCATACGGCGGGATCCGCAGCTTTAAAAAACATGCACTAATTATTATTAAAACTTGGCTGTTTGTTTATATATGTTAATAATTGTAGAATGAAAATTAAACAGCGCAAAAGTAAGCGTATACCATGTGCGCATCGCTATCGGGTGGAGAAGAAACAAAGAGAGCGCGAACGTAAGCGTAAAAGAGACGCCCGTCGTAATCCAATTAAGTCGCGAAATCCGAACAAAGATCTTCGAGTTCCTAACTGCGCACCTTTCAAGGTAGGCTTAGTGTACAGCTCTTGCGGAAGACCTAGGCAAGTCCAGCAAAGTCCCTCATGTCTGTTTACTGAGGCATTGCACACAAGTGGCTTTGAAGGCAGCTGGGAGTCAGCTCAAAATATGAAAGTGCGTTTGAAAAGTTCTGAGTCTTATATATTATCAAAAACGATTTACCTGTGTATGCATAACTCATGTTAAAGTTGTGCTTAATTAAACCGCATTGCTTATTTTAGCAGAGAACAAATACAATTCTCTTTTCTCCAATGGTTTAAAACACCGTTTAGTAATCAGTCCTATCTAATATATATTTCCTTTTTGTTTGATTAATTGTCTACATGGCAGGAACGAATTATGCAGGAGGCAGTCGAGGTAAAAGCACGAATTGATGAGGAAAAGCGTCTTCGTCACATGGAAGCTAAAGCTCGGCGACAACAGGAGAAATTCAAAGAGTACGAGACAATTGACACTGACAACTGCCGGGTCCTAGTTGAAAAGGCTGGTAATACAGCTCATTCATTCGTACAAGAGGTAAACAAAGTAATTGAAAAGTCGGATATCATTGTGCAAGTTTTGGACGCTCGTGATCCAATGGGTACTCGTAGTGCGGAAGTCGAAAAGACTGTGTTGGGAACTGGCAAGAGGCTACTATTGTTATTAAACAAGTGCGACCTTATTCCTGCAGACAACCTTAAAGCATGGCTGATATTTTTACGAAAAGAGTTTCCCACTTTGCCGTTTAAGGCATCGACGCAAAATCAGCGGAACCAGCTTTCACAAAACCGTGGAATCAACATACAAGAACTATACGAGGATGAAGTAATATCGAACAAACGCTGTCTCGGCGCTCAGCACTTAATGAAAATTTTGGGCAATTATTGCCGAAATAAGGACATTAAGATAAGTATCAAGGTAGGCGTTGTAGGTTTCCCCAACGTTGGGAAAAGTAGCGTTATCAATAGTTTAAAAAGGACCAAAGCCTGCCTAACAGGAGCCACCCCTGGCCTGACTAGACTGGCACAAGAGGTGACTTTAGACAAACATGTTCAACTGATTGATTCACCCGGAGTCATCTTCGATAAATCTGATTCAACTGGAGCAGCTCTGAGAAATGCTTGCAGAGTAGAAGCCTTAGCCGATCCGGTTACGCCAGCCCTCGAAATAATATCTAGAGCAAACAAGGAACAATTGATGCTGCAGTATAAAATTAAGGAGGACTACGTGAACGGGGAAGAATTTATGGCTCATATTGCTAAAGCTCGTGGCTTTATTGGCCGAGGTGGCATCTATAATCAAGACGCTGCCGCCCGTCTCATCATCAATGACTGGAATTCGGGAAAAATAAAATACTACACTGTTCCTCCCGAGGAAAACAAAAACGCCCTAATATCAACACAGATTGTGTCAACATTTGCAAAAGAATTTGAACTTGATTCTGATTTTACCGATAAGTCAGTAATGATGAACCTTCCCCAAGTATTGCCATCAAGTACTGTTAAAATGGATGTCAGTTCCGAGGAAGCTATGGAAGCCCATGCGGCGAACGAAAAAGATGATGAGGCTGAACAAAATGAAAAAGAAGATTTTGATATTGAAGAAATGGAAGATTCCAGCAAGGAGAAGAGAACAAGGACACTGGTGAGAATCTTGGCTAATCCGTCGAAAAAGCGCAAAGCTCAGGAAGTCGACGACAGCATCAATGACCCTTCGTACAACAATTTACGTCAGAATCGATCCTTAAAGGCGGCGTTTAAGAAAGCCCAGAAAAAGGCAAAAAAAAGTGACAAGCTATCGACTATACTTTCTGAATCATTCGATACTGCATTTCAGGACCTTAGGTAATTGTAGGCAGTTGGAAAGTCTATAAATTAACACTATGCACCCCGTTTGGGTGGATCGCGATAGTTCTGTAATATTCTTATTATTATTACATCGGTTGTAATATGTTGTACGAAAGATATAAATATAAAGCAAATAACTGGACATTTTCATTTACTTAATATTTAAGTCTGTTTTTTTAATAACGATGAATAAACAACGTTTATGCGTGCGGTAAATTTGAACCGCTTCAGGCGTATTATTTAGATCTAGAATTTATGGACTATATTATAAAGTCTGAAATTATTAACTGTATCGGAGTGCACCGAGTCATTGTGAGTTATGGTTGTGTGTCATGTACTGACTTATAGCGCCCATGGTGTAAAAAAAAGAGGCGCCACTTAGTATCTTTATATCATCCTTTGATGTCTTGAGAATTGAGAATATTGAAGATGAACAATCTAATTATATTAAAAAAAAAACATTTATTATTAATACTATTATATTTAGAAAGATAAGTAAATTGATAAATTTAAATGCTGCTTAACCAGACGAGCACACCATCTTTTGCTGCATGCCATACATATAGCTGATGAATATGATGATTTATTTGCAACTTTTAGAATGCTAAATTAATCAAAATACCAAGCTTCTCACAATCCTAGAACTCAATAACTGCAACATTCACAGTGATCTATATCATGAATTCATTCAGTTTGTTTGAAAGCATTAAGCCATTCAGCTCGAACAGCATGAGGATAAGACGTTTCCATTAGGCTTATCTACTGCGCCCTTGATAGCGCAGGAACAACGTGTGTGTCTATTAAGCATAAGGCCACCAGCTAAGGTGGTCCAGGTTCGAAACCGAATGTTTTTGTGATGTACTTAATTCAGAACATACTTCGTTTATGACGCTGGTACAGCATACAGTATAGAAGTGAAGTGTTTGCATACTAAAATTAGGGACACATGAGATGTTTTAGGTTAGAGATTGAGTGTAGACACACATAGTTTTATGCTGGGAGTAAGCCGCATGAAGTACGCATAGAAGTAATACCGAGCATAAAATAAGAAACATTTAGGTTCAAAACCAGGCTTAGCCGCTCGCATTTTCGTAGTAGGACTAGCCGCCTGCAGCAATGCTCAATTGCAATGCCAAGTGTAAAATTAAACTTATAATTAAGTTATTTATTCATTTAATGCGATTGACCTTAAAGCTGACCTATTCCCGAAATAAGAATGGGTTTGATAAGCTTTTAAAATGGTGCAAAAAACAAGCGGTTTAAAACGATTACTATGTATGCGCACAACATGGTCTATTGCAACCTGAATGCACATACGAAGTTGATGCTCATATAAGTTTTTGCTACGAGATGGCAAATAATTTTTTAGAACCTAAAATTAGTACCTATAAAAAGGCAACCACTTGAATTTCGGCAGATTTTTAACGTTATTTTCGGATCTCTTTGATCTTCTTCTAAGTGAGGCTGTTCTCAGGCAGTGCAGTTTAACTTTAACTCTAAATATTTCCTTGCTCACTGGAAGCTCATTTTTTCTTAACTGGAAACTTTCATTAACATTTTAGCGTTCATTAGTTATAACATATAAAGTTTAGTAGCGTTTCATTAACTGTAGGCCTACTTTTCCTTTTTAATTTAACTATTTCTCGTTCCTGTAAGTCATGATGTACTCTATGACAAAACGTGGGGAGAGTGTCTCTACCAAGACATTGACTCAGACAAATAGGCGTAAGGAACTTCCCGTGACTGTGTGCAACGAATTTTAGTAAAGGCCATGTGCCTTTCGAGATGTCCTGATGAAAGTAAGTGATGGAATATAATTTACATACAAGAAACAGACAATAAATCTGCCAGTGGACGGTAAGTCTATAAGGAACGATACCACTCCGCCTGCATTCAGTTACACGGAGGACTTCGGTTTAAAAATTGTGCGAAAGAAGCTGCCAAGCCTTTCTTATATATCAATTAATTATAAGAGGTAATTACTCTATATTATACATTTCTGTCTTTTTAAAGAAATAACTACTTAAATATATTTCAAGAAGTTTGTTTCAAAAAGTTTAATCAAAGATGTGCTTAAGTTTACAAACTTACTAGAGATTATATGCAACGGATGTCACGTAAAATGCAATTATCGGAGTTCTGTATTTTGTCGGAGCTAATTTATAATATTCAGAAAAAGGCATATAATAATATAAATTCTGGCAAATGCAACTTCAAGGTGAGCTGATATAAGGAATTCAAAGAATTTGAAAAGCTGATGAAGTCCCTGTTCGGGTTATCTCTATCATCGGCGTTACGTAGCATTAGAGTTCCACCTCAAAGGTACCTATGAAGTCGTTTTCCGAATCTTGTGTCTCGTACTTCAGCCGTTAGGCATAACTTAAGACGGTTGGCTGTAGAACTAAACAAAGCCTATCTACGCTTAGATTCAAATTTAGACCACTGCATGTCCCTAAGCTTGATAGATTATCTACTGTGCTACCACAAGTACAATTCAAGGAGCTTAGACGTTCTACCAAAAGAAAGTAGAAAAATTTAATGCAGCTGTTTTTGTTTTCAAACAGCTAGATCACTTTTAAGAATATTTAGTCTCTCCTTGTGTACTCCGTTTCAACACCTTTTTTTTTGATGAAAGCTTGTCAGAATTTTCTTGCTTCTGTTTAGGATTGCATTTCGCACAATAAAATGTAACTACTATCTCAACGAGTGTTTCAACAAAAATATCGATTGAAAAAATGGAAATTGGGTTAACTTGAATTCTTGAATCTTCTACTTATCTTGACCTAGACAGATCAGCCAATATTTATGTATGTTGTGTTCAAGTACGTGGTTGCGTGGAAAACGTCTTTCTATAGAGAGGACTTATAGTGCGAAGTGTACGAGTGATATACTTTGGGCGGAGCTTGCCTAATTACGAAGTTGCAGTTGTAGTAGTGTCCAAAGGCAATCCGAAACAAAAAATTGTGAGACATTTCAAGCCGAAAGTCGGCCAGGACAAACGTTTTCAAATGTGCAGTATTATGCATTGTGACTATAACGAAGAAAATATTTGAATTTCGATACGGTAATATTAGGAGCGGTCTTATTACGAAATCTCTAGATATTAGTATTAAACATATAAGTACTAAATTTGTGTTGTGTGTGTGCTGGCAAGTTTGTATAGCGCAGAAGTAGTTCATATAAAAAGTCGTTATATAGTATAATCCACAATCTTCAAGGCAAGAAAATGTTATAAAATGTAGTTCTCGTACTTTTAGTTATATATGGAAATGTTTTGTCGTGTAGGAAGTTATTTAACGAAAATCCAAAGGAATGTGTAGCAAAATCGTCAAATACCAAAAACTTGCAGATTTGCAGAGAAGATGAGCGTTGGAGCAGACCGAACGGCCTTTCATTTCATCCAACTGGAGAAACAATGTATAGATAGGTTCCGTTAAGGCAGCTATATCCTACAAGGATTTCGACGTTTCTACTAGATGCGAAAAAAACAGAATAGGCACACTAAAGCGACCTTGTATTAGGATAGTGTAAAGCGATATTCGAAATGGAGTTGCATAGAGAGTAGTAATATCATAAATATGCAGTCTGTTGGGGTAAGCTAAGGTGCAACGATACCATTAATGCACATTTAGCTATTGCTACTATTATTATGATTATTGTTATCAAACATGATTTGGTTGGACCAAGCTGGATCACTTAGGTCAATAAACGCTTGGTAACTGTTTGTTGAGTCACTTAAAGGCCAGTAATCGATTTGTGATAATTCTTTGCAGTTCTTGTTTTAGGTGTGTAAAACGTTGATTTCGATTGAAGACTACTATTATATATTCTAATAGATGTTATGCTATTATAAGCGTCTTTAAGATGTCTTGCTCTTAACGAATGCCCAGTTTAAAATTCACTTTAATTACTACGTTGAAGGTTGGTTGATTGAGTTAATTATTTGCAGATCTGTGATACCCGCGCACAGAGGGGATGCGACGGTTCATGCGAAATCGAACGCCTCGAGATACGCGCAACGCCAAATAAAAGTACAGAAATTGTTGCAACAATAATATTAACAACGGCAACATAAAAAAGCAATAAACAATTTTGGTAAAAGCTCGGTCAGAGATGCGGTCTTTCTCGGTGATGTTGTCGTTATAGGCGTTACTGTTGCCTTTGTCTCGCCTGTTAATGGAGTCCAGTGGCCACAATACTCGCTTTAAGCGATCGTTATAAGTACGATGAATGGCACGCACCGCTCCCACTGCTCCTGCTGCTGCGGTTGGTGCCGTTACAAAGCCACGCCAATCACTGCCGTCGTACCTACATCAGTGACGGTACCGTTTCTCTTTTCTAGAGCTAACAATACGAAACACTTGTTGTCGACGTTGAAAACACATTCGCCACTGCTAGCCATAATCGTCTTTTATCGACGTAATACTGCGATTAAAACCGATTGGGCAACTGAGTTATCCCCAAAAAGAGAAATTAAAAGAGAAAGGTAGATAAAGACTAAGAGTGTATTAATTGAACGTGTTTTTCCGGGAGACAAACCTTTATATATCTACAAACGCACGCGAAGCTTATAGTTACCTTCGACAAGGCAACCATTGAATTGTTTGGAAATTAGAATTTCACCTGTCATCTTCTCCGGATAGCCTTTTAGTGTAAATATAGATATCTTAACGGTAAACTCATTATTTGATCCTCATCATCGAATGCACTGACTTTTGTCAACAGTTGTTGAATTAAACATTACCCGATAGCTATACGATTGAAGTAATGATGCGGCTGGTGATAGGTTTTGTGGCTATCGCCATGTCCCTGACCACCGTGATTTCGTCAACAGTTAGCGAACTCCGTGTTCAACCCGAGCAAATACATTTATCACTTGGACAGGATCCATCACAGATGGTTGCTACATGGCTTACTATTAATCAAACGAAAAAACCTCAGGCCAGGTACGGTGCCGCAGGGAATAGTAGCTCGGTACTGTTTAGCATGAAAGTGAATGGCTGGTCAACGAAATACGTCGATGGTGGGACCGAGCAACGTCAGATGTATATACATCGAGCAATCATGACTGGTTTAGTGCCTGGGCAACGATATTATTATCACGTGGGTAGCGACGATGGATGGAGTCCAGTCTTTTGGCTCCAGGCTCAGCGGAACGACAGTGCATTTGCACCAACTCTCGCTGTCTACGGCGATCTCGGTATGTTTATTCTTGTACAACTTGGTTAGCTACCATAAAAGCTTCATAGAACTCGAGATGTACAGGATATTTTCCTGATTCTACAAAATTATTTTTTGCAGCATAAAGCTCTAAGTTGATAATTAAGCTTTGTGTTATGGATGGAAATTTGAGTTAAAAAGATGAATAAGAAAAAGTTATTTATTAAATATACATACAAGTAAAAAGAAAGGTAATTATTCTTAATATATAAGAAGTTAGTTTAGTAGAAATACGTGCTAATTTTTTTTCAATTCGAATGTCGACTCACTATGTAATGTACCGTAATGTACTGACTTTACGCTGAATCTGTATAGAATATGTGCAATCCAACTCTTAAATCAGGTACTTGGTTCCGCAACAAGTACCTCCTTGACCCTATCGAAGCGTCTCGTAAAGAATACACCCGCTATTAGAACAGCTATTTAGTTCGATTCTTTGCAGTAAAACAATGCACGTTAAGCAGAGATGTGATTAATTCGTTGCGTACAGTCCTTCTGATTCGGTTAATTTCTGAAAATTAGCTTCTTTCCTATAAATGTCTACATAGAAATTATAAGCAGATTACTTCGCTGTTGCCAACAGAAAGCGTGTAAATATATCATACGTGATATTTGCCGTAGGAAACGTGAACGGCCATTCAATCCCGTTCGTTCAGGACGAAGTACAAAAAAACACAATCGATGCGATTCTTCACGTTGGAGACTTTGCCTATGACATGAATTCGGACAACGCTCGCGTTGGAGATGAGTTTATGAGACAGATTGAACCAATCGCGGCGTATGTGCCGTATCAGACATGTCCTGGAAACCACGAAAACGCCTACAATTTCTCGAATTACGATTACCGCTTCAGCATGATGCAGTCCAACGGACAGATCAACAATCATTATTACAGGTGAAAAATGAATGACGAAATTCAGCAGTAATCACAGTTAAATCTAGAATATACACTCTTTTGTCAAGTCTGTCGTTCCTTTTCATATAAAGGTAGTAGTCACCATTTTGATGTTCTTTAAAGAAAAATATTCGTAGTGGTTAACATTTGTCATTTTAAGAAACAAAAGGAACGCCCGTTCGAATTACTAAATTATATTAATGCTGTTTACGGCTGTTTCGCTTCTCATCTTTCAGATCTCAAACCGTTTAATGGAATACCTTTAACGTGTCCTAATTAAATGTTGCTTCATTGTACTATTAAGAACAAATCTCTGCAACTAACGATAATACACCAAAGCACCATTAAATTGTGGTTACAGGCCTTATTTACTTAACTTCCGACTCATTATTATGCAACGCAGTAATAAGCTAATTATGCGGCCTAAGATTATTTGGAAAAATTATAGATGATTTCAAATATATGTGGTTTGTTACAACCTTTACCAACTTCGCCAACCGCCAAAGATTTGTTTAGCAAACTGTGCGATGGTCTTAGCTAGCGGAAAGCTAGTACCATCTGACATATGACGGATTACTGGTTAGAGCTTGAACTAAGTTAATCCAAAAAGCTCACGAATATGACGTTGTATACGTCTATATATTGTAAGTGTCTGAAACAGAACTCATCTACCAAATAAATGTTTTGAGATTTACGTCCGGTGCTGCGATTAAGGATTGGTTTAGACCTACTAGACTACTACGGTTCCCGTGATAGCTTAGTGGGTAACGTATTTGTTTGCTAATCTGAAGGACATATTGTCGTCTAAGTTCGAACTGGGCATAGACAGGCTTTACTTCGTGCTGGAAGCCAGCAGTCTTATGGAATGCAAATATCGGAAGTAAAACGATGAAACGCAGAGAAACTACTACAGTTACAGCTGGCTTTCAGATAAGATCATTGATGGTAAGCAGTGGTGACGCCACTGACGACTCTGGCTTGACAAACTCGCCTATATTTAGTTAGGTTATACTATGATGGATATATCGTGTACTGCGCTTCAAGTTTTACATCCGGTACTGCTGTTGGGTATTTCATCAGATGGCTGATATATTAGTGTACAATGCGATGCATAGGCACTAGTCCAGTCTTCAAAAAGGTTTTTAGTTGAAAACAGTTTAAAAAATCTGTAGTTTCTGTCTGCAAAGAAGAGGGTATTTCTAAACTACAGTTAACACACCTCAACCAAACAGTCGACGAAACGTGGATCAAACCTGACTTAATCTACCTTAAATCTTTCTGAATAACTGGTAATGCTATTATAAGCTAACTTTACCTTCTTTCGAACCTGAATAGGTAAGTGTCTATTACTGCCGGATTATCGTGCAACGAATACTAGAAAGCAAGCATAGTCTTAAGTAATCAGTTTAACACTGCATAGTATACAATTCAAGAAGTTGTAACTCCCGTGCATTTTTGCAGCTTTAATTATGGTCCAGCCCACATTATCAGCTATTCAACCGAGTTCTACTTCTTCATTTGGTACGGGTGGCACCAGATTAAGTATCAATATCAGTGGCTGGAGCAAGATCTTATCGAAGCTACCAAGCCTGAAAATCGCGCCAAACACCCCTGGATTATCGTAATGGGCCATCGACCTATGTACTGCTCCAATGACGACCACGATGACTGTCGATACCGCGAGAGTATTGTTCGAAAGGGTATTCCCATCGTCCGAGCCTACGGTGAGTAGACTTTACTGCCAAATCTTAATCATTCTAGAAATGTTTTGAAATATCATGTGGACACGAAATTCCGAAGAAGAATCCATTTAGAAACGTTATCGAAAACGCCTTAAGAACCCGGCAAGGCACAAGAGCGCTCACATCTGGGTAACATTTTTTGCGACAGGTTTAGAGGACCTATTTTATAAGTACGGAGTTGATCTGTGCATTGCTGCTCATGAGCATTCCTACGAGCGGTTATGGCCAATTTATGATATGAAGGTCTACAATGGAAGTGCCGAAGCTCCGTACACCAACCCAAAGGCCCCCGTGCATCTCATTACAGGTAAATTAGTGGAAATTATTTGTCTAATTCTTTATGATTTTTCTAGATCAAAATATTACACTTAGCCTTTCTTGCCCGTATCATTTAATGTCGTACACTTGCTTGCTTATCGCGGGATTGATAATTGATACGGTTCATGGGCTACCTTTTGGTCCCTCTGGGTTAGACACATATGTGAGGAAATGAACACCAAGAAAACATTTGGTTGGCATCGGTACTCTGAGATGAACAGAGACAGACCCGGGGGAACGGAGTAGGAGGAGGTCTATTGCTTCTCTCTAAAGCATGCGGCAAACTTAGTCCCTGTAATAATTAGGATATTGTCGAAAACAAACGTCATCACACCTTTGTGCTTAATTGCCAGTTCAGTTAGTAGCGCAGCATAGGATGGAATACAAGGGCTGTTGGATTGGCTACATTTAACTTAATAGACCTCGCGCAAATAAAGCCTTACTTTGTGATATTTTCATCCCTAAACCCAAAAAGCTTGTTATGGACTGAATGGGAGTCGGTATAACAGCGGCTCGCTTCAAATCTCTTACTATACTGAGTACTATAACTGGCATAGATCGAGGTACGTAACTGCAATGCGCCACATGCCTGCTGATGCACAGTTCAACTAAAAAAAAACTCAGTGGTTCAAACCTTGCTTGGGTAGCCAATTATAGCTATTCTCGTTCTCGGTACTTAAAATACCTCAAGTGAACACCGTTATGGAAACGGCAGGTAAGAATATCCCCCTATAGCAGTCACCTACCACTATAATATTAGTACATTAAAAAATACAGACTTTGTTTTAATTAGTGTAAATGTATCAGTGAGATTAAACTCCCGAGTATCCATATTGAGTGCATTTGAACCTATTTGAATTGGATAGGCTTGAAATACATAAACATCAAAAAGAAAGGGATTTAGTACGCTCCTTCACTAAGAAGCGTTCTAAATCACATCAAGTAAACATTATTGAGTTGCTTCGTGTTTTTATTCTACTTTAGGCTCAGCGGGATGTCAAGAGAATATTGACCCCTTTGTGAAGAAGCCTGCTCCTTGGAGTGCAGTACGGATCTCGGATTATGGCTACACGCGAATGAAGCTCCACAATGCAACCCACCTGACACTGCAGCAGTTGTCTGCAATTAAAGAAGGCAAAGTGGTAGACGAAATTACTATCATCAAAGATAAACATGGACCGTACACACTTTAAGAAGACACACGATTTACGCAGAAGCTACCATCGATCTTGCACTAATTCCAAATCTAATCTAAAAAGAGTTTTAACTCAAAAAGAAAAAGTTACAATGCCCATGGCGCCATTTTAGAAAATGAAGAGCGGCAAGAATTTAATAAAATAATACTGATTATGCCCCCAAAATAGTTGTCGTTATTTCTACAAATGCACATATGCATATATCGTACATAATGCATCAGTCTCACAACTTTAGCTATTGAACTAAATTTACTTCTATGTACGAAGTAAAAAGGGGGACATAGAAATCAAATGATTATGCTGAATAAAGCTGACAAACAGGAAGAGACTAAAGACAGGACAAATCTAGCAAAGCTGTCTAGAAGGCTTGATAATTCGACGCTAGTATCTAATATGTCGAAAGGTCGCGTTTTGCCTAATTAATATGTAGGGTGATGAATTTGTGTTTTCTCACGGACAAATAACAATAGACCGAGAATTTACTGTTCGACATTAAACCTGAGTAGCTATCAGAGAGGTTCTGGTAAAATTTCGATATCCTGCGCTGTAAGAATTCCAAAGCAAAAAATCGCTTGAACTAGAAAGCACTAATGCCGAGGAGATGTCTTATGCAGCCATAATAGAAAAAGTAATATCCATGAATATTATAAACCATATTACACATTTTAGGAATCTGATTTAAAAAAGAAAATATAGCAAGTAACAGAGATGCCCTCATCTTCGATCATGCAAATGCTAGGATGACAGACATGGCGATATAAAAAAAACTAACGGTTCTACTTACCTAGCCGGCTAAAAAACTGATAGAAATGAGATTTTTTATTGTACCGAACGAAGTGTCGAACGAAAAATTAAGGTTGCAAGAAAACAGAGGGACATCCCACATCTGAGGTGCAAGAAAAGGGTGCTGAATGCGGCTATTGAATAGAGGTAACCGTGCAACATAAATGTATCTCGATAGGCTCATTTCTTATGTGGAAATAATTTCTATTTAGTTGTTTCACTTTTGTGCTGGGCTAAATAGCATCGACTATAGGATAATCCATTTGTACTTGTAGAAATTCAAACAAGCATACGTTTCACAATTTGAACATATTACACATTATGAACTCATTATTATTAGCTTATTTTTATGTTTCTTTTTGAATCCAATGTTTTCTACAGCCCAAAAAGTCCTTCACATCATCAAAATTCGAAAATGATTAATCTAATCTTTAAGCTCATAAGTTGTAAAAGTCTTGCTTTCAGAAAGTCTTAAAGGAAGCTCAATATATTTGGGTATTATAAACGAAGGATCCATGAAATTGGTGATTTGCTGAAAATCACGTGTACACCAAACACGCATTATTTAAAATACTCACACCGAACGTCCTACTATATATCGCCTGTAGAACGACAACATCCCTGCCAGTGTTTAAAAACAACTTCTTATCTGTGTTTCCAGTTTGCTTGTAGAAGAGCACTGCGAAATATTGTACCACTTAACATGCACGAGTTAACCCAAAAAACTAACTTCAAGGGATACCTGAAGACTAATAGTGTTACCCTTTTTAAAGGTATACTCCTTTATTTTCCATCGTGCAGGTTGTTTGGGAAGTTGCGTAACCCGCGAAATATTAATTAAAGTTTGATGGTTTTGTAATCAACCTTTCGTACCTTTATCTCATTGTTCCTTTTGTATACGTTATGAGAAGCTTAATTTCAAAACCTTAATCAGTGTTTTATACGATTGTGTAATTATGTAGAATGTCTTATTTACGCAACAATGAATTAATATGTAGGTTATTGGTGCCTAATTATTATATTCAAAAAGGAGGGCATAAAAGGGTTCTTTTAACCATGAATACAAATATTCTTTTTCCGTTGCGCCTGTTTTTGGCATTGTAAGTTATCGTTTGTCAGTAAGTTGTCAGTTTGTTTATACACAGAGTCTTACTTTGTTTGCACCGTGATCTACACGATGATGTGGCATATTGTTTCATTGCTTTACTCATCTGATATAGACTTATTAAACTAGACTAAGCACACATCGCTTACTTCGCTAACAGAGGTATTCTGGCTAACTCGATTATCCTGTCTGCAGCGCAGCATTCACACCTTAATGCCAAAGGGACGAATATCACCTTCATCACAAGTTAGCGGCGATTTACATTTAGTGCCTTGAAAAGTCGCAAAATGCTTTTCTTTGCCAAAAAACTCGGCTGCACTCATCTGATTTTAAAGTACGTTATGAATAACATAAGTGCTACATGTACAGAGTGGAACGTTAAATCCGGATTTTTTCGTAAGTCGTTTCTAAAATATACACAAAAATAGATATTGTAACAAACAACATTGCACCTACTATGAAGTGTCGTCTAAAAAATGCAAAAGCTTAAGACGGTCAAAAAATTTAAGGGTGAAAAAAGGCGCAAAGGCTCTTAAAAGACTAGTTGTTGGAGCTTATCTGGACGACGCTATGGTCAATTCATATTCTTTTTTCTAAAACGACCGTTAATTTTCATGTAAAAAAGCGTAAATGTCTAAGCCAATTCGGTTAATTTTCGAACCTTTAAAATCCAGACCGTATTTGGGGTCTTCTGGTTTGCCTCCTCAAACTCCTTATCGCATTCTCCAAAAGTCGTGTAAAAACTAGCATGTAAAAAAACTAGTGTAAAAAGAAAATTTCACTAAAAAAATATACTTTTAATCTGAGTGGTGGGTTCGTTCAGTGAAAAAAGATAAGATAAATATTGATGAAATTCTGAAGAAAACGTACTGTTTTCCGCTGTTGTTATTTTGTTCTAGTTTTTTTTTCAAGAATGGCAGATGAACGCACGCCTGCTATGGCAAAGTGCATGCCAAAGCATTTTAAAGAGAAAGACAATTACCCACTTGTCATCTTTACTGTAGAGTCATTGGGGATACGTCATATTACAAAGGGCAGCAATGTGCATAGCAGTCCAAACAAACCAGTATTATCACTAAAATGAAACTAGATGAAACATAGCGCCGCCCAGCAAAAATAAAGCGCAAGCTAGAAGAGATTCATGGGGCTGGCTCGAACATACAGGATTCCCCTTTCTTAAATGACAGCAGATCTCTCAGGCTAGGTTTGGGACTGGCAAAGAAGCAACATAGCTGTTTCCTGAGGCTTCTTATACGCATATACGGCCATCTCGTCTAACAATCACCCAGAACCGTCCATAGCGCTTTAGTTCAGCATTCGATTCAGACCGGCGAGTTGCCTTCGGTCCATTCCCAATCAAAGCGGATTGCACTAACGGCAGGTCATAAAAGATAAAAATTAAACTATGCTCCGCGACAGCATTATGGCGCCATCATCTATCCCGTGGTCCTTTCCAGTAGCTCTGGTGAGAAAAAAAAGACGAGACGGTGGGTTTCAGCTTTGACTATTATAGGCTAAGTTCTATCACGAAAGGAACCGTGTACCCGCTGCTTTGAATGGACTATGCTATCGATGTTTTCGGCCGTATTCGCTACTGTGCCTAACCAAAGGATATCGGTAGATGAGTAAACACTCAGATGGCCAAAAGGATACGATCTTCTGCACGAGTGCATGCGATTCGATCTCGTTACCGTACCTTCGACTTTCCAGAGGCTAATGGTCAAAATCGTTGCTGGTTTTGAGATGCCAGAAGGCTCTCGTCTACCTCGACAATGTCTTAATTTACTCATGTGCTATCACCCACACAACTCATCTGCAAAAAGTACTAGCGATTATTGACTCCATCGGCCTGTGTTTGAAAACAAAGAAATGTACTTTAGCTACCCAAAAAGGCCACAAGATCATGGCCGTTGCAATTTCCTCAAGAAAGGCCATGAAAACCGTGCCCCCTTCCGCTTGGGTTACGGGGGATTAAAAAGCTTCCTAGGAATAGCCTCTTACTACCGGTAGTTCAACTAAGATTTTGCGGTTTGCAAACCCGTTCTAAGCCGTGGCCAATGCGAAAGGCTTCATCTCGAACGCAGGCTACGACGAGGCCTATCGGTTGTTGCAATCCAAGACCACTGCCCGTCTGGTGCCACATTCCGCAGAATGTGGAGGTCTGATTACAACTGGACGCCAACGAAACCGAACTGGAGGTAATGCCAGTTTATGTGGGGGACTGACTGACGCCAAGGCTATATGCCATTTGGAAATGATTCTGTTGTCAGCACGCACATTAATAGGGCCAACCTTTCGTCAGCGTACGTGAAAAAGTCGGCCTTTGGCTAACATTTAATATACTTTGAGAGAGTGGGTAGACCTAATAGTTTTATCTGAGTGACGTTACGCAGATTTGAGAATCTTCATAATTTCTGTTTTTTTTTCTATTAGAAATATGCATACTACATCAAATGAAAACTTATTCTGTTTTTACGATGCTATTAGAGCTTTTTTTTAAGGTTTGTTTTGCTTTACTGATAAATTTCTGATTGAAATAAAAAGAAGGTTTCTTTTATCTTTGTTCTATCATAACATTTACAAAGGCTGCATTAAACGAAGACTAATTCTATGCTTAGGAAATCAGCAATACTAAGAGTTTTCACCTTGGTTTCACCTTTTCGCAAGGAATCCTTACAAATGCTATTTCAGATGAATATCTACTCTATTCGAGGGATGTCACCAGGACTTTTTTGCCCTTTTATTTTTATTTTTAGTAAGTAATTAGACATGTATAATAAATATACATAATTCACTCTATATATATATATATATACACACTTGAATTGATACATTTCGATTGGTGTATTAACTATGTCCCTGGATAGTCTCTCAAGCTCTAAAATGTTTTTTATTAATCGATATTCACATATATCTTTGCAACATTTTGCTTTTTTTCAAGTTTTTTTTTTATCGAAAATAAGTTCAAGAAAAGGATTCACCGAAATATGAATCAATTAACATGTATTAGAAAATCACTTTAAAAAACCATCTTACAAATAGCTCAAGACGTTTTCGTCCCATTGTTATATAGGTAAACCTATACGGCCAATTGTCAATGGCGTTCGCCATGTTCAATTTTCTTATAAAGATAGAAATATCGGATTTCTGATTAACTCGTGTATATATATCGAATAGTGTGAAAAGAACCCCCTTTTACATAGAGTATCATGATGACTAAACGGTAATTCCGATTTGAAAACTACAATTTGACTACAATATAGATTAAATTTCAATTCAATTTGTCGGGAGCTTTCAGGTCATACAAAAAAAAATACCCCTTACATAGAGTTCATAAGCCAAACAATTACTACACTCGGTACACTTTCCATGCCGATATAACAATTTTAACTCATCGAGATCGGCTTGTAGAGGTTGCCATAAAAGCCTCAAAGTCAAGATTCATCAAGCTTCATTTGACACTACAAAGTAAAACGGAATATTCATAAAACCCAAACTGAACAGAAAATAACAACCCAGACAGTAACTTTTTTTAGATAAATGGGTTTGGCTTTGATTTTAAGAATAGGCCATAATCAAACATGTTTACACAAAAACTGTACACATCTATGTCGGCTGCCATTAATGCCTATAGTAAAGTGCCCGCTTTGATCGCAGGCTGATAGATACATCCGTCATAATCAAAATTGTAGTGAAATCAGACACTATAGATGCAACTAAGATATCAGAGAATTATACCGATGATCTCAAGCGGCTGACTTTAAGCCAAAGCAGAACACAACACGCCTTCTACTTAAAAAACTCGACGTATTCAATGCCTAAAATTTAGATGGGGAGAATACTTTTTGTTATTTTTACCTTTCACTTGAGCTTGTATAATCGATTTTTCCACTCTTTTTTGCGTTCGTTACACAGTTTACCGGTACACAACTTAGTCTTCTGGTTGGGTATAGTTTTAAAAATCGTTCAGCGAAAAAAACACGAATGTAAAGATGACTAAGCTTCAGAACAAACAAGATACAGCTTATAGGTTTAAAGCTCGTCTATGACACAGAAGGTGTCACAGAATGAAATCAATAAAAGGCATACTTCGAATTGATTAAATAGCATTCTACACAATTCTATAGATGACGTCCCAAAGACCCAAGACGAGGCTTGGTAGTTTTATAGTAAATGAATGTGTGAAGTTGTTATTATAAATAATATTTTTAGCTATAAAACTTGTAAACTTGCTGTTTTGTCATCCTTTTTTCGATTTATTCATCCAAACGCTGCTTTCACCTACGTGTGCACGCTACGTGCCGCGAAAAATGCGCCGACAAAAATCTCTATATCAGTCAGGAGAACCAAGTAAAATGTTTAACTCGTTAGTGATAGTTGACAATCTCCATCGCAAATTTAAACGCAGGGTTTAATATGTGCGCAAAAACGAAAAGGTCAACTTCATAAACGAAAGGAACTATGAATGCATTAGATATAACTAAAATAACCTTTGTCATAGCAACTTGCTCTTTCGAACTATAGAGATAGGTATCGATAAACATCATATAAAGCTATTTTTCACTACGGTGCATTATGGTTCTGAAACATAGTTTCAGACGTATCCCCATAATTCGAGCTCACAAAGCTTCAGTAGTGAGATGCTACAAAAATCACTGATCGATCAAAATGCATCACTCTAAATATTTTAATAAACATTAAAGAGGAATCAGCACAGGTGTCCGATTCGAATAGCTCGATTACTAGCAGACGACATCAGCACACAGCTCCCAACAAATAGTATACTCGCAGTTCGTTTTTCATGGTATGAACTTAGTTCGCAGCTATTGTATTTAGTGATTCGCAGTTAGAACTCGCTAGTTGCATATAAATAGTTGCATTATTGTATTAGAAAAAATCGGTCCTATATGGAACGAAGTTTCAATTATGAGTCAAGATCTGTGACTCTTTCCCGAAGGGGAGACCGACCTGTGCCATTTTGTATTAAACTGTTTTTGGCCCAGTGGCCTGCTGTGTTACTTATAATTCATATTGAATATATGAAAAGAAGTGATGTTGTGAATTGTGCAAAATAATAAGTAATTTGATTGACGTATTAGGAGGTAAGTTTTTGAAAAAGGTCAGTGTTTATATGAGGTATAGGTGGCCTGCACGTTCGGAAGCCGCATCACAACCAGAGCCTTCACTGGCGCAACGATACATTCAGAGCAGTCCAGTCAACTGACACAGAACGAACAAACGATCCCGCGGGAAATGTCTCAATGAACTAATAGTGAATATTCACAAGCACGATAACTTACACGGATAGATAAGGTTATATTCTTTGTAGAGGGGTATTGTTCTAGTTGCGTGTGCTCAAATTGCGCTTTGCTATTATACTTAGTTTTCGAATTGTATATACTATGATACTCTCTGACCAAAAACTAGCCACGGATTTAAATAATGAACTCAGCACGGAGGTGACAGGTTTGACAACGGCAAATGGCATAAATATATATATATAATATTCACATACTATGCATTAGTCTGTATTGTAGTCTTAGTATTGTCAACATTGCATAGAACATTTTTAGTTGAATAATATAGCGATGTTTGCCCTTTTCACTATTCGGATAACCTTGATGAGCTGGACTAATTCTATGGCTTCAGCAAAAATCGATTGAACTGCATATCAGGCATTATCCATGATTAGGCTAGGACGATATCTAAAACATACGCGCTTTATGTTATGCACATCGAGCCATTTTGTCAATTTACTCAAGCGATTTTTTTGACCGACCTCTAGGGCAGATGGATTGTAAATACATTATATTAGTAAAATGCATGTAGAACGCTGATAAGAACAGATTCTTCAAAATGATACTTTCATTCATTCTAGAAACGGACGGATTCTAGAATTAAACATTACTTTTGTCAAGCGTTTGAGATATTCTTTCCTTGTTCTACATCTAACCTAAACAAAGTTGAAAAATATGAGGCAGATTCGTTTCGTAAAACCCGAAATGAAACAAGCTTCAGACCAGCTTATAGAAAGCTTAATAGGGGAATATTTGCAAATTGCAGTTTGTTATAAACTGATTACAGGAGCATATTTTTTTGCATCAGGGGACCAACATACCAGGACCAATATTGACAAAAGCTTTTATGTTATCAGAAGCGATCAGTTGTGTTTTCGTCCTAACTGCTTTACTTATGATGTTAATCTGATTCGAAAAGGATTAGATACAATTGATCAAAAGCGTCGTAACAGGTGCGTTTTGCTGCCTCTTGTACCTGCTGTACGACAAATCAACACCGAATGGATGAATCTGATCAAAT